>NC_045541.1:3159430-3451930 GCF_009769535.1 Thamnophis elegans | reverse complement strand
TGAAAAAACCATGGGCACAGAAAAGGACATTATTTATATCAGAGGTGTTGGTATCGCTAGAATAAGATGAGCTTGGAGCTTTTGTAGCAATGAAGAATTTATAGAGTCAGATGACAGTAAGATCATACCATTGTATTATCCGATGTTACATTCTGACTGTAATAATAACCGCACGATTTACAATATATTCTTTATCCTTCCTATGCTACAGCTTTGGTAACTTTGATGATTTTGGTGGGGCTTTTCTGCATTCTTGTGTCCGAAAGCCCAGAGATCATTCTAGCTGTGCGTGTCGAGGAAAAGACACTTGATTGCCTCTAGCTCCAAATGTTTTAGTTTCTCATTAAAAGGAATATTGTCGTCAGCTGAGCAATACATAACCTTGTTTCATGCATGTTTCTGTTTAAAGGTACCTTATTTAATGCATCTATTTATTAGAAATAATTTAAAAAGTCATGGAAAAAATTAAACAAAGATCAAGCATTTAAGGTTTTATAAAAACATTCATAAAAATCTTCCTTCAGATGTTTAAGTTTAAATTTAAGTTTAATAAACTTATATGCCGCCCAATCCCGAAGGACTCCGGGCGGCTTACATAAAAGACAATTTAAAAAGTACAAGAGGTCAAGAGCCCCAGGCCTGCCGGAAAAGCCAGGTCTTAATAGACTTTTTGAAGGCCGCGAGAGTGGGGAGGGTCCGGATCTCTGGGGGTAGATCGTTCCATAGAGCCGGAGCAGCTACAGAGAAGGCTCTCCCCCGAGGAGCCACCAGTTGGAGCTGTAGGATGTGTGATGGGGCAGTCAGGTACTGTAGGGTTAAACCTCTTGACCTTGGCCTGTCCCAACAAAACCGAGAGAGGATTTGGTGGAAGAGGAAGACATTGATGAAGGTAGCATGTTGACACCTGGCAGTTCTGCCTGAGGACTATGGCTTTTGTGATTTGTTGATGGCGTCTCCCAACCTTGTTTGAAAAAATGCATCAGCTTTGTCTGCTTGCCTCAAGTCTTTGGGTAAGAGATGAACACGGTGGAAATTAGGAACTTAAGTTCGAGGTTGCATTCAAACATAGGGTCACATTTTTCCATGTCATTGATTTTTTTTTCCCCCAGGGCCAAATTCCATTCTAATATTTTGGTCGCTATAAGAGGGACAATTCTTGGAGTTTCAGACTGACCGTAATCACTGTCCTCATCACCATTGAGTCTAATGCTGTCAGCCCTTCCAAGTAAACCAGACAAGAAACAGGATTAGATGAACTAATTCTACTGTATTGTAAGGCTGTATTAGCTGTATTGCAACTCTGATGGTAGAAGCAACTTCCTTTGCCACCTTTAACTGCTTGATCCACTAGGGCAAGTCCTTCCTAAGTTTCTTCCTCTGACCATTATGCCATGGGGGGAGGCTTCTGCCTTTCTTGCTGATTGTTTCTTAAGCAGCATCTCCTCCCCCTTTTTCCCCAAGGTCATTTCCACATTCCACGGCATGCCTTATTTTGATATCTCATTCAGATCTTTTTTGTGAGTTCTACTGCTTTCTCTACTAAGATTTCTTCCATTTCTCCTTCCTTCAGGTCATTGAAGCCTTCTCCACATTTGCCATGCATGTGGTTTTGACACTTTTCTTTATATTTTCTGTGACACCCGGCTCAACATTTTTCCAACCATAGCCCTCTTCATGCTGCCCAAGGCTTTGCCAACATAACCAATCAGGTTGCTTATGGTGGCTGACTTCCAATAGTCCATCATGGTGGTTTCCTGGTAAGGGCCAAGAGCCTTGCAAACTTTCCTGTAAAGCTTTCATTATGCCCTGATTGAGGGGTTGAATGAGTAGCATAAGGTTTGTGGCAGGGGTGGGTTTCAACCGGTTCGCGGCAGTCCCCACGAACCGGTTGGTCGGCGAACCTGGAAGTAAGTAGCTTCCAGGAACTGCGAAGGGCCCGCCCGCCCGCACTCCTTACCCGGTTTTGACGAGTTCTGCGCTTCCACGCATGCGCAGGACGCATACAGCGCCTGCGCGATCCTCCAGGAGCAGCTGGAGCATCGCACAGATGCTAGTACACATGCATGCACTGTGCGCGTGCACGAGGACGCCGCCGGCCCCGTTCCAACCGAACCGGTTGGAACGGGGCGAGAAACCCACCCCTGGTTTGTGGGTATAAAAAGAACTTCCATATTAGGGTGGGCATTTTTGAATTTGAACAATGGGCTGGGGCTTTATCCAAAATTTATCCAAAGCAAGAGGTTTTGCCCTGCAGAATAGCATAGTCAACTTCTGCATTCTAGTAGAAGGAGTCGCAGAATATTTCTGGTGTCAACCACATTTGTTTGTTCAACTGTACCTTCGAGACCGCCTACTGCCACATACCTCCCAGCGGCCAGTAAGATCCCACAGATTGGGCCTCCTTCAGACGCCATCAGCCGGACAGTGTTGGCTGGCGGGCCCCCGGAGGAGATCCTTCTCTGTGGCTGCTCCGAATCTTTGGAATCAGCTACCCCCAGAGATCCGGACCTCACCCACCCTCATGGCCTTCAGGAAAGCTGTAAAAACCTGGCTGTTCCGGCAGGCCTGGGGCTGTTGACCTCACTGTTGAGGTCCAGCCCCGATTAGAATGAACGTATGAGGATGTTGCTATTTTAAACCGTTTTTTGGGGGGGTTATGTGTTCCTTATGTGTCTTTTTTTTTCTTTCTCTTTTTTGTAAGCCGCCCGGAGTCCTTCGGGATTGGGCGGCATATAAATTTTATAAATAAATAAACAAACAAACAAATAAATAAATAAATAATAAATATCTCCAATGGCATATTGTTCAAGTTTTTCCATTTGAGTGTTTGTGGATTTGGGGCTCTGAATGCCATTAAGCGTTTGCACTTAAACTTGAACTTGGCATTGGCACACAGTAACAAGGTTACACAGTCTTTGAATGATTTAAAGCCAGGGGCTTTGGAGGCCATTTCTGTTGTGTAGGTTCATTTGCTAACGTGCTTGTAAAACAAATCAGTTTCCCCAGCATTGAAAACTTGCTTTTCCACATAATCCTTTCCCTGCATAACACTTACAGGATATTTTTAAAATTCTTGCACATCCTCCTGATCTGCGGAATCTGCCTCATCTGCAAGTTTCACATTTTTCATGCTGTATCACCTTTTGAAATGTGCGAGCCAGCCAGCACTAGCCTGACCCTGGATAACATGAACATAAACTACTTTGACTTTCAGACTCAGAATAATGTTGTCTGCCACACTTTTTTTTTAAAAAATTCGCCATAGTTTCAGGAATTTGCCAATGTAGCCACTTTTCTATCTTTTTCCATAGTTTCATCATGCACTATAGATGTTTATAAGTTTAATAACATTTATATGCCGCCCAATCCCGTAGGATGGCCAACTTGTAAAATGTGGTGACACTCACTTAACAACACTCTTGCTTAGCAACCAAAATGTTGGCTCAGAAACTCTGGCATTTGAAGCACGCAAGTCTTAAAGCTGTCAAGTTACAAGACTCTTGCATCCCTAGCCCTTTAGGAAAAAAAAACCCCAGGGGGTGTTCAAATTTGACAGTTTTAAGACTTGTGGACTTCAACTCCCAGAATTCCTCCTCCACTCATGTTGCCTCAGAACTCTGGCATTGACGTATGCAAGTCTTAAAGCTTTTTTTTGGCATAAGTAGCATAAACAAAACAAGTTCTCCTAAAATATTTAATTGAAACATGTTGTTGTAATTTAATTGCTACAGTATATGTTGTAGTAATGTTAATCCATTAGCTTTAATTTTATTTTAGATTCAGACATGATTGATGTTATTAGCTTATGCATGTGAACTCTTTTGAGTGCCTGTTGGTGGAAAAGGAAGCCTACTTGTATAAATACATGCATAATTGATTACTGTTCTCATTTTTGTATTAAATAATAACAGTAATCATCAATCTCTCCAGATTTATACAGCTTCCATTCCAAGGTGTACAATCAGGTAAACCATTAAAATAATATGTCTTTATCTGAACGTTATACATTACTAATTAAATAATTAGAAATAATATATTTTTAGAAACTAAGTTAAATAATTTCAGCGATTGTAGGCACTTTTTTTTGAATGGCTGTCCTAGATATTTTACTTAAAGTCAGATTCTGATGCTAAAAAAGAAAAAGCACACTCCTTTTAAATGAGAACATTTTTAATGCTCAGAACCGAGCAATTACAATTACATATAGTGATTGTTGAGCAACATGGCCTTGGAAATCTAAATTAGAAACAAACAAATCAAGAATAAAGTGTTCAACATTTAGATGATTTCTTGTAACATAAGTAATTTGATAATGTACTTCCAATATTATAATTATTATTTTTTGAGATTTAGATTTGATTTAGTATTCCTAATAACCCATAATCATTATTGTTCCAGTCTAATAATATTTTAAAGATAGGGAGTGTATGAGCTACCTTATGGCAAGTTGGGCAGCCAATAAATAAATGTAATAAATAAATAGGTAAAGAAAATTATCGATAAACTGGAAATGTATCCTTGTTTTCAGATACAAAAGATGTCACAATCCATCTTGTTTTAGGTCTCTTTTGTGAATGCTCTTTATCAAGTGGGATCCATTCTATGATTCCCTTGGTCAACCGGCCTTCAGTTCTTCTTGCTATTTCCATTTCAATTATTTTACTCTCTTGATGATATCGTATTTTTCTCCTCATCCCAGCAATCCCCCACTTGACCAGTTCGTCTTCAGCCAATGGAGTGCTGCATAGGTGTTTTGAGATAAGTTGCAATTGTTAAAAAACAAGATAAACTAAAATTACAATAGCAAAAATGTCCAACAACGATACAACAATAAATGTTGTATTGTTGTTGGATAACACAGGATAAATGTTGTCTCTTAGTTATAACAGCAAATGAGGAACCAGGAATTTGTAGCACTATCAATCAGATATCAATACCAGGTAATATTCATGTATTATTCATCAATTTTGTTAATAACTGGGGTAGAAATTAAATGCATAGTATAGAATGGAAGAATACACAGCTTAGTAAAAATAATTGGGGGAAAGATTTTTGAATAATAGTCGATTAGAAATTGAATGGCAGTCAACAATGTAAAATGTGTCTCCAAAATGCAAATACAGATTTAGTCTGAAAAATTTCTGAATCACGGGAAATAATGTTTCTATTTTATTGGCAATGGTCAAGATAAGAGCAATTAGAACAGGTTCAGAGAAGGCAGGTGAAAGGGAGCAGGGGATTAGAAAAGTAAATCCTGTAAAAGTGATGAGGAAATGGGGAGGGAACTCTTCCAGAATCTGAAAGGATGTGTCACGGGTGGGGTGGGGTGGAGAAGGCCTGGTCTTTGTTCTCCCAGAGATGAAGACATGGAATAATAAATGTAACTTGCAGAAGGGCAGATGTTGGTTGAATGGTAAAAAACAACAACATTCGCAATAGTAAGAGTAGGACAGCAATGGAGGCAAGCACCTTGAGAGGTTTAAGAATTCCCCTTTCCTTGGTGTGTCAAAGAAAGGTTGTTGGAGATGCTTTAGTTTGGATTCCTGCATAGATTTGATTTGATTTGATTTGATTATATTTATATGCTGCCCTTTTCCCCCGAAGGGGACTCAGGGCGGCTTACAATTCAAATCAGGGAAGGGGGGTACAGACAGAAAATAAAAAGACAAAACATAACAATACATAATTTAAAAACAGACAACAGTCATACCATTCGAGACGGGGGCAACAGCTCTTTAGCCCCAGGCCTGTCGGAACAGCCAGGTTTTAAGGGCTTTGCGGAAGGCCTGGAGGGTGGTGAGGGTTCGAATCTCCACGGGGAGTTCGTTCCAGAGGGTCGGAGCAGCCACAGAGAAGGCTCTCCTCCGGGTAGTCGCCAGTCGGCACTGGCCGGCGGATGGAATTCGGAGGAGGCCTAATCTGTGGGATCTAATCGGTCTAGTGGAGGTGATTGGCAGCAGGCGGTCTCTCAAGTACCCAGGTCCAATACCATGAAGGGCTTTATAAGTGACGACTAGCGCCTTGAAGCGTATCCGGAGACCAATAGGCAGCCAGTGCAGCTCGCGGAGGATAGGTGTTACGTGGGTGAACCGAGGTGCACCCACGATCGCTCGCGCGGCTGCATTCTGGACAAGCTGAAGTCTCCGAATGCTCTTGAAGGGCTGCCCCATGTGGAGCACGTAGACCAAGATGTTCCACCAATTACCCAAATCACCCTTCTCTGACTCATAGGGAAAGAATTCCATAAAGACTGCAATACTAGGGATTTCATTTTACCCTCTCTAGTTCAGCATCAGTTTCAAAGTTTCAAAGTTTCAAAGCTTAATAGCATTTGTATGCCGCCCAATCCCGTAGGACTCCGGGCGGCTAACAATACAATAAATCAAAAAGAAGAGAAGAAAGAAAAGATAGATTTAAAAAAGCACACCATGCACTCCATTCCAAGTGGGGCTGGATCATATTTTGGGGCCAACAGCCCCAGGCCTGCCGGAAGAGCCAGGTTTTAGTGGCCTTATGGAAGGCCGAGAGGGTGGGAAGGGTCGGGATCTCCCCCCCCCTCTTCCAGGCCTTTTTTCCCCTTTTATCTTTCTAAACTCTTTCTCCCCAAGAAGACTTTTCCATCAGGTAAGTGAGCCATGAGACAGGGAGGAGTGGAAGGAAGCTCTTAGCTGTACAAATACTGTTTTGGAAAAATAGACAATATTTATTTCAACCCCCTGATTCTTATGTTAGTCACTAAAACATACACGTAGCTCAGTTGCACACATTTATTCTCAGAAGATGCATTGGAACTGACATTCAGAGGGATTTTGTTGTCCCCATTACATTTTCTGAACTTTCTGAAATGTGATAAGCCCAGATACTGTATGCCTAAAAGAAACTTATGAGAAAATATTTTTTCAAAACATTTTCCAATAATTTGACAGACTATCTTCTATGTTTCGGGGGTTAATTGCAATTGTAGATTGCTAGCCTCACCATTGCTTACTTACCTGGGAATTAATCCTGTTAATTTCAGCGAGATCTGTTTGTAAGTAAACATTCAAAATAGATGGTTGTGATTTTGGAAAAAAAAAAAAGGAATATCTAGTCTGTTGAGAAGTATCTGTTGCCCCCCAAATTTGTCTTAACCAATGAAAATATTTGATCATTCTTAATGATGGTGGTTGAGGGGACCAGAGACACGGGAGAGGGTCGGGGTATTGCGGTCGTAACAGGGAGGGGCAGATACGGCGGGGACTTTAGGGCAGGCCATTACCGGGGAAGGAGGGTTCGCTACATTACAGAGATCCCTCCTTCCGGCCCTAGGAGTCCCACTCCAAGACCAGATGGTGCAAGTAGTCAGGACCCTGGTCTCAGGCTGTTGTCGCTAAATGCCAGGTCTGTTGTACATAAAGCTCCTCTCGTCCGGGACTTAATTTTAGACGAGAGGGCAGACCTGGCATGTATTACTGAAACCTGGCTGGGCCCAGAGGGAGGAGTCCCCCTTGTAGAGCTGTGCCCAGAAGGATTTCAGGTGCTGCATCAGCCGAGAGCCCAGGGAAGGGGTGGGGGTGTGGCCGCTGTTATCCGAGAGTCGTTAGTTCCTCGTAGGGTCCCTGCTCCGGAGATTGTCGGGTGTGAGTCTTTGCTGTTAAAGTTGGACCTCAAGGGTCAAGTGGGTCTGCTGCTAACGTACCTGCCTCCCAACAGCGTTGCAGCAGCCCTCCCCTCGCTCCTCGAGTCGGTAGCCGAGCTGGCAATTGAGTTCCCTAGGTTGATGGTCCTGGGGGACTTTAATTTGCCGTCGCTCGGCGAAAACTCTGATGGGGCGCAGGAGTTCATGGCTTCCATGACAGCCATGGGCTTGACCCAAGTAATTCGGGGCCCAACCCATTCAGCGGGACACATGCTTGACCTCGTATTTCTCTCGGAGCAGTGGATTTGTGATCTTGGTCTGAGGGGGAGTGACATCATACCCCTGTCGTTTAGATACCATCAATATGCGGACGATACTCAATTGTATCTGTCCGCCCCGTGCCAACTCAATGAAGCGGTGGACGTGATGTGCCGGGGCCTTGAGGCCGTCATGGACTGGATGAGGGTTAACAAGCTTGTGCTCAACCCAGAAAAGACCGAGTGGCTGTTGTGTTTCCCTCCCAAAGATTTGGCTACTGTTCCACCACTCAGGCTGGGGGGTCAAATTTTATACCCCTCAGAGAGGGTTCGCAACTTGGGAGTCCTCCTGGATTCACAGCTGTCATTTGACCACCACTTAACGGCTGTGACCAGGGGGGCGTTCGCCCAGGTTCGCCTGGTGCGCCAGTTGCGACCCTACCTGAATCGGGAGGCTCTCACAACAGTCACTCGGGCCCTTGTGACCTCTAGGCTGGAATACTGCAATGTGCTCTACATGGGGCTGCCCTTGAAGAGCATCCGGCGACTTCAGCTAGTGCAGAATGCAGCCGCGCGAGTGATTGCGGGTGCACCCCGATTCACCCGCATTACACCTATCCTCCGCGAGCTGCGCTGGCTACCTGTTGATCTCCGGATGCGCTTCAAGGTGCTATTAATCACCCATAAAGCCCTACATGGCAGTGGATCTGGATACTTGAGAGACCGCCTTCTGCCAATTACATCCCTGCGACCGATAAGATCCCATAGATTAGGCCTCCTCCGCATTCCATCGGCCAGCCAGTGTCGGCTGGCAACTACAAGGAG
The DNA here is from genome assembly GCF_009769535.1 of Thamnophis elegans. Lineage (NCBI taxonomy): Eukaryota > Metazoa > Chordata > Lepidosauria > Squamata > Natricidae > Thamnophis > Thamnophis elegans. Next base: position 3,443,230 of record NC_045541.1, on the reverse strand, counting down.
GAGGGCCTTTTCAGCAGTAGCCCCGACCCTTTGGAACGAGCTCCCCGTGGAGATTCGTACCCTCTCCACCGTCCAGGCCTTCCGCATAGCCTTGAAGAACTGGCTCGCCCGTCAGGCCTGGGGATAGGATAGTTGCCCCTCCCGAATGATGAATGTATGTTGTTTGCTATTTTATTACATGTTGTCCTACTGTCTGTATTCCCCCCCTTCCCAGTTTTTGTGTGAGCCGCCCTGAGTCCCCTCAGGGAAAAGGGCGGCCTACAAATTCTAATAAAATTCTAAATTCTAAATTCTAATATTTATATGTACATAATCTGCAATGATTTGGTAGGGTGGCTCATATATGTTAACTCTGAATTGTCATACAACAATATGATTTTTAAAATGTGTTTGCGTAGGATATTTCAGCTAGTGTTTACAATGCCTGGCTGAGCTCTTTTAACTAATTTAGAGTATTTGTATCTATAGCAGTGAGCCCCCTTTATTATAGTAAACTAGTGCACCTTTCACTAGGTGTGTATCCAGTATGTGATTTTTTTTTTCCAGATCAGAGCATCGGTGATACATGATCTCATACAATATATTTTTGCTTATAATTAGTGTTGTTTCTTTTATGAAACAAAGAGCGAAAATAAAGGGAAGGCGCTAAAAGGAAAGAAACCTTTTTCACAGAGGGAAAGACGAGGGTAGCAGTGCACTCCGTAAAATTAAAAATGTAATTAAAACTTGTCCGTCTAAAATTGCGTTTCACACGACATGTTGCCTGTGTATGCAGTTTTTACTTGATGTGCAAAAGAAATCCAATTGCTGGCTTTTCTGAGATTTAGGGCCTGATCACTTTCGGTTTGATGTAATTAAAATGCCTATCAGGCGCTCAGGACTCTGCTTTCAAGGACCTGCTTTCACTGAGGGGAGCGCAGTCTCCTTTTGTAAACGAATGAGGGCTGAACTGGCATCCTCGCCTTCCTTCTGGCAATTTCTGCAGCCAGCAAGTTCCGTCTGTGTCTTCCATGCGGCCTCTTCTCCATTTCATCCCTGCGGGGACTTCATCTGATGCGCGGTTTTCTTTTCCTCCGACATATATATACGGAAGCTACAAGCTGGGGGCTAACAGACTGTGTCTGTCTGGAAATAGACCGCGGTCTCACGGTTGTTAATGCGCGCATTGGGAGAATAATTAAGCTGCAGTTACTTAAATGCCTTTGTGGCATTTCAACACAGAAGCTGGTAATGTTTTTTACTCCCGTTATTTCACCATGAGCATTGAGTGCATCCCTTTGGAAAAACACCTGCAATATGCTGCTTTACTGGAGTCCTTCCTCTTGTTAAGAGTCTCTGCAAACAGCATCCATTGGTTCAGAATCTTTTTTTTGTAAAGCAAGGAGTGGATGCATCTTTATATTACATGGAGTCTTTTTTTATGGCTGGAAAGGGCTTGGTAGATTTTTGCAGGCATTGTGGATCATTGTTGTTTTGTTGTGGGGTGTTTTTTTGGCGGGGGGGGTTGGTTTAAATAAATGGGATGCATGTTCAGATGTGGAACAAAAGGAAGGACCTTTTCAAGGCAGCAATTTTAACTGGGGTGTGTGTTCTTTTGCAGGCTCCCCAGCTTTTTCTTTCTAACGTGACGTCATCCTTGGAGCTTGATTTGGTCACAAACGAACGGTAAGGTATGTCATACTTTTCGCCCAGTTCACATTCATGCTGGGATATGGGTGATTGATTTGCAGGTGACCTTTTGCACCTGATTTTTCATTGTTTCTATGGAGCAGTTCTATGCTTTCCTTGGATGCTCTGCTATAGTCCTGGAGTGCCTTTAAGAGACCTTAGTGATAGCTGCATTCTGAAAAGCCATTCCAGGTGTCATAACAAATGTAATTATTTCAGTTCTTGGAACTGTGATGAAACACAACCATGCTTTACTGATTCACTAATCAGAACCACCAGATAGAATAGAATGAAACTCCCCTTTTTGTTTTTTGCTTATGTTCCGAGTCACCAAAAAGAAATTAAGGGGTACAATATTTTTTATAAATATCAAGGTGATTCATATCAATGAATACATAAGATATTACATATCATATGCATTCATCATGTATGCTTATTCTGTTCAGCAAAATTTCCAGAAAAGACATTTTTTAATGTCTTTATAACATTAAACATGTTTATAACAGAAACATGTCTATATCCATTTCATTGAATGCTATAGATTGGTTTTATAAATATACAGTTACACGAGAAACAACACATAACTACTTTTTGTTAATTTTCATTCTTGAAGTCATTCCATAAAGGTTTATATTTAAACGTTTGTATTAAAGCTGCAGAACCTTTTTTTTCCTGGGCATCCACGGGGGACACACATTCATCAAGATTTCATTCATGTTGCAACCATTTGCATGATAGATTGAAAAAAAGCATAGATGGCTTTTATTTTTATTTTTTTAATAATAATAAAAGCATTTTGCAAATGTTTTTGGGTGGGTTTCATTAGGCTGGACTATTGTTGTTTATTAAAGACATGTCACCTGGATACAATTGCTAGAGCACTGTTTCTCAACCTTGGCAACTTGAAGATGTCCGGACTTCAACTCCCAGAATTCCCCAGACAGCTTTGGAGTTGAAGTCCGGACATCTTCAAATTGCCAAGGTTGAGAAACACTGTGCTAGAGTATCAAAGTCAGCTGTAGCTTTCTGTTACAAGGCAAACTAACAATTACAGTAGACCATGCCTGTTATGGCATTCAGATTGCATGCATGCTTTCAGTTTGTGTATATTGTGTATTCTTTAACTCCATCCTGAATTCTGGGCACCATGCTATATCTTCCAGAAAACAAACAAATAAACAAAAAGCAAATAGATTTCAATATTAAGTTCTACTTCTTTTATTGCCTTTCAGTGTTTTTGCTACTTAGCCCTATCATTTTTGGTTTGCGTTAAAACAACTTCAACACACGGAATGTTCTGATTGCACTACAAACGCAGTCGTCATCCATTGCTTTCAAAGCATGTAGACTTATTAAGCTGCCTTCTATTGTATCACAGACTACTGGTCTCTATTCAGTGGTGGGTTTCAAAAATTGTTCGAACCTACTCTGTGGGTGTGGCCTCCTTTGTGGGAGTGGCTTGCCGGCCATGTGACCGGATGGGAGTGGCTTGCCGCCCATGTGACCGGATATGAAGATGCCGATGACACTTGTCAGAACCACCTTAAATGACCTCACACACAGCACTGTCACGCATAAGAATAGGATGTCAACTTGTTTTTTAAAAGGCATCTTTGGTTTGCGTTAAAACAACTTCAACACACGCAATGTTCTGATTGCGCCACAAACGCAGTAGTCATCCTTACCTTAAAAGAAACATAAGACCATATTATAGTTATTGTTACTGTTCTAATATGTAAATTGTTTGAATATAAATTATTATATTGCAGAGGAGAAATGTTCCAAATGAGATTTTTCAGTGTTGTCTAATTTCTGTTCCTGGATCAATTTGCTGTTTTCTAAACAATAAAATGGGTCATATAATTTAAGAAAGGAAATCTAGCACAAATATATTTGCTGGCCAGAATTAGGATAATTATTTGATAGGTGATATATTGATATTAGTATTCATAATTAGTATATAAAATACTCGGTAGAATCCATTAGTTCATAACTGTTCAAAGACCCATACATACTATAAAGCAGTGGTGGGATTCAGCCAGTTTGCACCTATTCGGGAGAACCGGTTGGTAACTTTCTAAGCAGTTCGGAGAACCGGTTGTTGGAAGAAATCTCCTTTTGTTTTTTCCACTTTACAGGGCTAATCCTGTAAGGAAGGCAGGAAGGAAACATTCTGGTGTTGTTTCTAGCCTCATCTTTATTGCCCTGCTTACAGAAACTGCCTCTCTGGTTAACCCTTATTACCATTGTAACAGCTTAGGCGAAGCGCCCATCAACGTGAGTGATGTTGAGTTGGACACGCCCACCCAGTAACATGACCACCAAGCCCCACCTACCCTGCTGGTCATTAGGGCAGAGAACCGGTTGTTAAATTATTTGAATCCCACCACTGCTATAAAGGATAGAGAAAAGGAAGGCAAAAGCAGAAGACAAAACTATTCCATCTTACATGACGTAACTGTAGAGCAGTGGTTCCCAAACTTGGCAACTTTAAGACTTGTGGACTTCAACTCTGAATTCTCCAGCCAGCAGAGTTGAAGTCCACAAGTCTTAAAGTTGCCAAGTTTGGGAACCACTGCTGTAGAGAATGCCAGAACAAGGAAGATGTTCAAGAGAAGCCTAAAACAGCAGGAGCACCACCTATGTCCAAGGAAAGACTATTCTAGATTGAAAATGACACAGTAGAGAAAAGCTGCCATAAGTCATTGTGAAGTGGCCTCCTGTGGCTCTTCACACATGCAGAAGGTCCCTGATTGACTGTCACTGATGAAATGTAATGGGGAAGGAGGCTCCCTTGGGTATCTAAAGTCCCCAATTGCTTATGATTTTACAGGTCAAAAGCAAAATCTTGACTGTAGTTCAATAGCTAAAGGTTGATGTCTGATGCTAATTAACCAACGGCATAGGAGATGATCTAATCATGCAAAAGCTGCAATGAAGAACTTATGCAGTATATTTAAGTTGTGGCATTTTCATGACTAGGTCATCCCATCCATATTGTCATCCCCTTCTCCATCCTGCAGATGTCCGTGCTGCTAACAATGCTGTCCAGGCCACTGTCTACAAAGCACAAATGCGGGATTCTTTTATTATCTGAGGAATTCAAAGTGCCTTTTTCTTCAAGTTAGAACATTTGCTGGAATCAAACTTGAAAAACTCTTAATCCAGGAAAGTTCTGGCCAGTTTGGGGCCTGCTGTAGATCTTGTTCTCCTTCTCTTTGAGCTTCCAGCTGACACAAGGAGTGTGTGTGGGAAACCTATAAAGCAGGATTTATTGATAACTTTTTCCTTTGTCCCAGGAATTTTGAATTTCACCTAACCCAGTGAAGAGCTAAGAAAGTACTATTTCAAAAATCCAAATACAAGAACATAGGATTCAATCCATTGACGTTCATTTAACTCTAGTAATTAATTTCCATAACCAGTATAAATTCTAACTGATTTGTTCTTTACCCACTATTTGGTGCCAAAACTATCCAACCAATTATATTTTTCCTTATATGAATTAAGTCAACTTTTTTTAAAAAAATTATTTATTTATTTATTTTCAAAACAAACATATATTGTATAAAGTATATCAGCTGGTTACAAAAAGCTTTTGTGCATCTCTTCCACCGTCATCAAATATAATTCATATTAATTCAAATATATTGACTCAAATATTTACTATATTACCATCATCATACCTCCACTTTTATTTGACTACGGTTATTTAAACATCCTTCATCCTTAAGTATACCAAGATTCAATCCATAACCACATGCTGGCATTTCATTTACTTATTTGTAAAATCCTCCATTAACATTAAGTCCTCGTATCCTGTTTTAGCTAAACATCCATAATATTTAATACCAAAATTTTCTAATCCTCCATGTATATAATTTATTATCATTATCCTTTCTTTATTTAACTATATCCTATATCATAACATTTTCCCCCTATTGGTTAAAACTTAACTGTATACAGTTTTGTTTTTTTATTTTAATTATTATTGTTATTAATAATCTTTATATATAGTCCAAAAATATTTCTAACCTTCCCTTCTCATATCCAATTATTACTTACCATAACAGCTCAACATTGTAAACTTTTAAATTTAATATGACAAACTTTAATGGAGAAACCAAGTTACTGTATGTATAATACATTTAATATGTTCCTATAGAAATGGTTTGGTTTTTTATTCTTTCCTAACATGTCATCATGATTTTTGGAAATATTACATCAATGAATCCTTTGGTAGCAGTCTAAAGGGAAGGGAACTTTAAAGCAAGGAGGGAAAGCTGTTACTCTGTGATCCCTGATCATGGCAATAGCCAGAGGTTGTCATCAATCTCTGGGAGTGGTTTGCAGAAAGAAGCACTTTTTCAGCAGCAGGATGTATCGCTCTTAAATCCAAGCATTGTTTCTTTAAAACAGCTAACAGTCCTCAACCTGAAATATTTTTCTTCAAGAAATATTAGGAGAACAACTATCAGAATTTCCGGACATCTGATTGAATGTCAATGGAGATGGCTGATCTTTATGTATTTATTTATTTATTTTATTTATTTAGTTTGTAGCTCATGTATAAGATAACAGGAATAAGAATAAACATGAATAAAAACACAGGAAATGGGGACAAATAAACAGGGACAGTAGGACAGGGACATTAGCAATAGCAATAGCAGTTAGACTTATATACCGCTTCACAGGGCTTTCAGCCCTCTCTAAGTAATAGCAATAGCAATAGCAGTAGACTTATATACCGCTTCATAGGGCTTTCAGCCCTCTCTAAGTGGTTTACAGAGAGTCAGCATATTGCCCCCAACAATCTGGGTCCTCATTTTACCCACCTCAGAAGGATGGAAGGCTGAGTCAACCCTGAGCCGGTGAGATTTGAACCGCTGAACTGCTGATCTAGCAGTAGCCTGCAGTGCTGCATTTAACCACTGCGCCACCTTGGCTAAGTGGTTTACAGAGTCAGCATATTGCCCCCACAGTCTGGGTCCTCATTTTACCCACCTCGGAAGGATGGAAGGCTGAGTCAACCTTGAGCCGGTGAGATTTGAACCGCTGAACTGCTGATCTAGCAGTAGCCTGCAGTGCTGCATTTAACCACTGTGCCACCTTGGCTAAGTGGTTTACAGAGTCAGCATATTGCCCCCACAGTCTGGGTCCTCATTTTACCCACCTCGGAAGGATGGAAGGCTGAGTCAACCTTGAGCCGGTGAGATTTGAACCGCTGAACTGCTGATCTAGCAGTAGCCTGCAGTGCTGCATTTAACCACTGTGCCACCTTGGCTAAGTGGTTTACAGAGTCAGCATATTGCCCCCACAGTCTGGGTCCTCATTTTACCCACCTCGGAAGGATGGAAGGCTGAGTCAACCTTGAGCTGGTGAGATTTGAACAGCCGAACTGCAGAACTGCAGTCAGCTGAAGTGGCCTGCAGTACTGCACCCTAACCACTGCGCCACCTCTTAGGCATGCTGGTACATTTATACATGCCCCCACTTTCAAGAATAACATATATTATTGTTTAATTAATAAAGTTAAGAGTTCGTCTAAATGTTCTATTAGTTGTAGGATTTTTCCCATAAAAAGTACTGCAATATTTCTTTTGTGATGTGTTGATAGGTTAAGGGAACATTAACGCTGCAGAGCATGAATGGGGAATGTTCATGGATTTCTCATCCGTTTGTCTAGCCCTGGCAGCAGTTATTTATCTTCCTTTTCTTCAAAAGTTTAATCTGATTTATCTGCAAGGAACAAGCTCAACGGCAATTCCTAAAGAAATTCATTAAAACAGATCCAACCTGGTGTGTTAAGGACCATTGTTTTCTATCGATCACGATGATATCAGCCAGGCTTTTGCAGTGATGCTGGCAAAGAGAGCAAAAAAATAAAAATAAAAATAAATCCCTGTTCTTGAAAAACAAGAACAAATACAAATGATGATGTCATGCCATTCACTGCAGATCGCCCAGAGCTCACTATTTTTAAATGTAAACACTGCTTTATTTTAAATAGTGAAGTGTTTGGAGCATTACAAAGTATGTGATTCTGTTGTGGGGGGGAGGGAGAGAATTATAAGTATGGAAGATTTCAGAAGAACCTGCTGATGTTGCAGGAAAAAAAAAAAGAGATAAATCTATTTGTCCTCTTCCATACTGGTATAACCTAGGCAGAAATAAAGTTTGGCATTTAGAATATAACGGTGGTTATTGCATAAAAATTGAAGTTTGTTATTGTAGCATTAAATTCTGCCTTCCAGTTGCTGAGACAGAGATGAGCTGTGAATTATAATGAGTCTGTACATTTTTGAAGTCATTTTATTATTACTGTCCAATATACCTTCGAGCTTTATTAAATATTCGGGGTAGAGAAGCTCATTTAGCTGGATCATGCAAATTTGACAAGTAATGCACTATTCCTATTATTAGTCAGGAAACTGGGATATAGAAGCAGTCCCTGGCCACGCCTTTATACCAAGATATTTGTAGAAGATCATTTATCTCTACCCACATCTTTTTAATTTTCTTAGTGTAGCATTGAGTTATGCTACTTTACAACATCCCACAGGAGCTTTTAGATAATCTTGGCTTTTCAGAAAGAAGCTTTAGGCTGTAAATGACAGTAAGAACCAAAAGCTTCTACTCAGTTCATCTTCTGTTTGAAATGCAAGAATTAATGGCAGGTTTTGTTTTGCCAGAGAAAGGTTTGAAGTGCTTGCTGAACATATAAAGAAATTGACACATGTTTTGCAATTGTTTTCATTAAAAAATATTCTTCCTTGGCTAGTAAATCATGCAAAAATCTCATCTCATTAAAACATGCCAGAGTAATAGAACTGCCTTGTCCATTTCCTCCTGATTGCCATTACCCAAATTTATCTATTCCAGTTCTGCACATGCAGAGTTTATAAGAGAGACAATGTGACCATGTGTGCATACCTGTGTAAAACTGCACCTACATTCTCAGTGAGCGCAGCTGGAGTTATTTTTTGAGCATCGATAATACTGTACTAGGTAATACAGCCTTTTAAACTGAGGCTGCTCACATTATTACTAATTTACATGGTGTTTCATGCCCCAGAGCATTTGAGATGTACATTTGATTTTTGAGATGCAGGTGGTGCAGAGATAGTAACAGGTTTCAAAACGAGGTTACGAAAGAAGCGACAAGTGTTCAGCCAATCGCCTACAGGACTGAGGGAAAAGATGACCTCAAGATATACTGCACTGGCATAATGTTCACCCCAGTCGCCATAGGCTGCACCTTTTGTTCTGCACATCCGCCTCTTCTGATGAATCTGATGAAGGATGGATTTTGATGAATTTAGCAGGGAATTTGGGGCATGCCTTTCAATAATTTAACCCATGGGGCTGCCCCTGAAAAGTGTTCGGAGACTACAATTAGTCCAGAATTCAGCCGCACGAGCGATACTGGGTGTACCAAGGTACACCCACACTACACCTATCCTCCGCGTGCTGCACTGGCTCCCCATTGGTCTCCGAGCACAATTCAAGGTGCTGGTTATTACCTTTAAAGCCCTACATGGCTCAGGACCCAGATATCTACAAGACCGTCTTCTGCCGCACACCTCCCTAAGACCGATAAGATCGCACAGGATGGGCCTTCTCCAGGTGCCATCAGCTGGACAATGTCGGCTGGCGACGCCTCAGAATAGGGCCTTCTCTGTTGCTGCTCCGGCCCTATGGAATGAGCTACCCCCAGAGATCCGGACCCTACCCACTCTCATGGCCTTCCGCAAAGCTATCAAAACCTGGCTATTCCGGCAGGCCTGGGGCTGTTGACCTCTTGATTGAGGTCCAGCCCCGCTTAGATTGGGTGCATGTTGTGTTTCTTTCAATCGGCTGTGTTTTATTTGTTTTTAATCTTTTCTTAATATTTTTATTTCTGTAAGCCACCCGGAGTCCTTCGGGATTGGGCAGCCTATAAATTTAATAAATAGAAATAGAAATAGAAACCCTCCCACACAATTCACATGTACTTTGTCTTGTGCTGGTCCTGAAGTAGTTGGTGTTGAAGAAATGGCCTCAGTTCTTTTCTTTCTGGCCTCCTCATCAAGTCTGGCTTTGCTAGGAAATGACAGAAGGCAGGACGTAATCCACTGTGGTCCTTTGTGTGCAGAGCAATGCTCTCCTCCAAATTAATCACAACTATTCGCTTTTATGAGAAAAAGCAATTAAATGCAGATGCCAAATTCATTTGGGTTCTTGCTGAGACTGTTCTGTCCCTTTAAGGAGCCGAGGTGGTGCAGTGGTTAGAGTGCAGTACTGCAGGCCACTTCAGCTGACTGCTATCTGCAGTTCAGCAGTTCAAATCTCACCGGCTCAAGGTTGACTCAGCCTTCCATCCTTTCGTGGTGGGTGAAATGAGGACCCAGACTGTGGGGGCAATATGCTGACTCTGTAAACCCCTTAGAGAGGGCTGAAAGCCCTATGAAGCGGTATATAAGTCTAACTGCTATTGCTATTTATTAAGTCTAGTTTCTAAGATGCAAGTATCTGGCCTTGAGACTGTACCCCATTTAATTTGTCTTCGAGACATCAAGCAGAGAAATAAAAAAAAACTGGAATTCCTTCTATTTACTTCTATTTCAGTAGTTCTGTAGAACGGTCTTTGTTTCATAGTCTGTGCTCCAGATGAGCCCATAAATCTGCATCTTGGCTGTGCTACTTCAGGTTAGTTAGGAAACCCCCTGACTATCTACTGGTAGTCCTACATATAAAAACATCTGCAATACAAATACGGAAAACAAATTTGCAGAAAACAATTTGTCCCCAAAGAGACAGGGATTATTTTGGACTGAGGAAATGCCAAACAAATGTATTTACAGTGAACATTCAAACATGGTCCTACAGCAATATTTCTGTATTGTTTTATCAAATGTAAGTCCTTGTGCCATGCTCGATTGGAATATAACTGAAATGGTGCATGCCTACGGCCCAAGACTAAAAAGCATCCACTTGGTTGGTTAAAAATGTTTGTACCTTGTTAAGCAAAGTTTACCTTTCTTTTCTTCTAATCGTTTTAGAGCAAGTGCAGAATCTGCTTTTTTCAGATCAACCAGAGTGTTGATTCACGGGCTGTGACAGGAATTGACTGACCTGGCTTGTCACTTGAGCTCTGTCATGGACGGATTGGTTAATAGTCACCCAACTGGCTTTCATGCCTAAGGCAGATCTAGAGTTTACTTTACTTTCACTTTTGCCTTTATTTGTATGCCGCCCTTTTCCCTAAGGGGACTCAGGGCGGCTCACAATTCAAAATGGAGGGGGAAACAACAAACAATAAACAATACAGCATATTAAAAGAGAAAAACGCAACAATCACACAATTCGAGTGGGGCTATAATCTTAACCCCAGGCCAGCCAGGACAGCCAGATCTTTACAGCAGCGCGGAAGGATTGGAGGGTGGTGAGGGTCCGAATCTCCATGGGGAGTTCGTTCCAGAGGGTCGGAGCAGCCACCAAGTTCAGAGTCTCCTGGCTTCTAGCCTGGTGCTTTAAACACTCGACCAAACTGGCTCTCTCGGTGTTTAAATGTGTGGTTTGCTTTTTCCCTAAGTATTTAATTCCTTAGAATACAAAACATCTGATTATCTTAAAGTCCACCTTTGGATTTGGATTTTATTCAATTTGTAGGCCGCCCTATTCCCCGAAGGGACTCAGGGCGGCTGAACAAAGCCAAGGGAGGGGAAATTACAAAAAGGGAGACAAAGACAAACAAACAATACAAACAGTTTAAAAGCACAACAGACACAGCAAATCCGAGTAGGGTGGGGGGGACTCAACCCCAGGCTTGCTGGGACAGCCAGGTCTTCACAGCCGTCCGGAAGGCCTGAAGGGTGGAGAGGGTCCGAATCTCCATGGGGAGCTCATTCCAAAGGGCCGGGGCAGCCTTTGTCCTCACTCTGGATTCTTAGGCCTGCAGACTTCTTGAGAAGTCTATTTTCATTCATTTCATCCAGGATCTTCATCCTAAGTGATGATCATCAGCACAGAAAGCAGCAATGTACATCAGCAACAATAGCATAGATTTATTAAGTGATGGCTGGAATATAATTATTTCGTTAGTGCATTCCTAAATTCCAGCACCACGAATTAGAAGCACACATCATTAACCAACGTGTTATCCCTGGTAATATAACCAAAGAGCTTATCTAAATTAGTAGTGAAATAACTACCAAACCTTATCATGCGGTTCCTTGATTCCAGAATGATATTCCAATGTTGAAAAGGAAAGAAATAGCTCGCAAAAGCAGCAAACAGCATGCTACTGTCTGCTCTTTAAGGTAGATCAGACTAGGAAAGTCATGCTGCTGCTGCTGCTGCTATTACTACTACTACTACTACTACTACTACTACTACTACTACTACTATTACTACTACTACTACTACTATTGTTATTATTATTATACAATTGTATCACAGCGGCCAGTTGTTTCGCCGGATTTGGCATTGGTTACTAGTCGGGCCCCACCCAGGGGCCTAGGACGTCGTAACGTATTTTCTTAATATGCGTGCAGATCCAAGCAGTGCGGCTTTTTGCATTTGACTGATGGTGATTTTGTCAATTTTTAACTGTTTTAAATGTAATTCCAGTGCTTTTGGAATAGCACCCAGTGTGCCAATTACCACTGGAATTACCACTGCTGGTTTGTGCCATAGTCGTTGAATTTCGATTTTTAAGTCCTGGTATCTTGCGATTTTTTCATGTTCCTTCTCGGCCACCCTGCTATCACCTGGTATTGCGATGTCTATGATTGTGACCTTATTTTTCTCAACCAATGTGATGTCTGGTGTATTATGCACCAGTATTTTGTCGGTTTGTATGCAAAAATCCCACAAGATCTTGACCATCTGATTTTCGGTGACTTTTTCAGGCTGATGTTCCCACCAGTTTGTTGCTGTTTTAATATTATAATTTTTGCACAAATTCCAATGGATCATTTGTGCTACTGAATTGTGCCGCAATTTATAATCAGTCTGCGCGATTTTTTTTACAGCAGCTGAGTATGTGATCAACAGTTTCATCAGCTTCTTTGCAAAGTCTGCATTTGGCATCATCAGAGGATTTTTCGATTTTGGCCTTAATGGCATTTGTGCGGATAGCTTGTTCTTGCGCAGCCAGGATTAGTGACTCTGTTTCTTTCTTTAATGTACCTGTTTTTAACCATAACCAAGTTTGTTCACTGTCCACTTTATCTTTTATTTTTTCCAGAAATTGGCCATGCAGTGCTTTGTTCTGCCAACTCTCCATTCTTGATTTTATCACATCTTTTCTGTATTCTTGTTTCGTCTGTTGGGCCTTCAGTAGTTTTTTGTTTTTTACTTCAATTAATAGATGTTCTTGACTTTCTTTTAAATAATCAGCCAGTGCATGTTTTTCTTCTTCAACTGTTTGCTTCACTTGTAATAATCCTCTGCCACCTGATTTTCGGGGCAGATATAGTCTATCAGTATCACCACGTGGATGTAAACTGTAGTGCATTGTCATTAGTTTCCTGGTTTTTCGGTCCAAAATGTCCAAATCAGCTTGTGTCCAGTTAACTATACCAGCTGTGTATCTTATAATTGGTATTGCCCAGGTATTTATGGCCTTGATTGTATTTCCACCATTCAATTTAGATTTCAAAATTTTCCTAACTCTGTTGGTGTACTCTCCCCTGATAATAATTTTTACTTCTCCATGCTTGATGTTATCCAACTGCAGAATGCCTAAATATTTGTAGGCTTCATTTTCGTTGCATTTAATTAGTTGGCCATTGGGCATTTCAATTCCCTCACATGCAGTGATTTTGCCCCTTTTTATGGATAAAGGGGCGCATTTTTCCATGCCAAACTGCATTGAAATATCGGTGCTGAATACTCGGACTGTGTTTGTCAATGATTGGATTTCTATTTCTGACTTTCCATAGAGTTTCAAATCATCCATATATAGTAAATGCGAAATTTTTTCAGCTTCTTTGGCTGTTTGGTAGCCTAATTTCATTTTTTTTAAGATTACCGATAGTGGGATCATTGCGATGATGGAGAGAAGAGGTGAAAGTGAATCACCCTGGAAAATTCCTCATTTGATATTAACCATTCCATAGATCTCATTCCCTACTGCCAACTCAGTTCTCCATTGTTTCATCGCCTTTTCAGTAAAGGATGTAATATTTTTGCTAATGCCAGTTGTTTCTAAGCATTTTATGATCCAACTATGTGGCAGTGAGTCAAATGCCTTTTTGTAATCAATCCAGACCATATTCAAGTTCGTTTTTCTGTTCTTACAATTTTCTAATATCATTTTATCAATTAGGAGCTGATCTTTTGTGCCCCTGCTCCTTCTTTTGTTGCCTTTTTGCTCTACTGGCAAGATGTTGTTTGTTTCCAAATAATCCATCATGTTATCTGCAATAATGTCTGTGAGTATTTTGAAGGTTGTTGGCAAGCATGTTATTGGTCTGTAGTTTTCAGGTGTTGTTCCTTTAGTTGCATCTTTCTGAATCAAGTATGTTTTTCCAGTTGTCAACCATTCATCAATTTGGCCCTTTTGTAAAATTTCATTCAGTTGCCTGGCCAATATTGCATGTAAACTGGTCAGATATTTGAGCCAGAAACCATGTAATTGGTCCTTTCCAGGTGATGTCCAATTCTTTACCTTTTCAAGTCGATTTTTGACCATCTCAGTTGTTATTTCTAATACTTGCATTTGTTGTTGTTGTTGTTGTTGTTGTTATTATTTCACACAGTCAGCCAGATGTTCAGACTGTGTTTGGCATTTTTGTCTGCCTATCGAATCCTTACCAAGGACCTAGGATAGGCAAAAATGGATATTTGACGGTATTACAGATATTGTTGAAGGATGGAAGCAGTTCCAAGTAAAGCCACCTTCTGCAATTGACTGATGGCAAATTTGTCAATGCCTATGGTGTTCAAGTGGTGCTCCAGTTGTTTTGGGACTGCACCCAAGGCACTTATTACTATTGGTACTACCCTTGCTTGCCTTTGCCATAGTCATTCAATTTCTATTTGTAGGTCTTTGTATTTTGTTATCTTCTCCAGTTCTTTCTGTTCTATTCTGCTGTCTCCAGGTGCTGCCACATCCACTGTCCAAATTTTGTTGTCTTTTTATCGACAACTCTTACGTCCGGGTTGTTATGTGGCAGGTGCCTGTCTGCCTAGATTCTGAAGTCCCAGAGCAATTTAGCTTCTCCATTTTCTATGACTTTTTCTCTTTTAGGGTCCCACCTGTTCTTGTTTACAGGCAAATGGTATTTCTTTCAGATCTCCCAATGCACTATTGTTGCTATTTTGTCGTGCTGCTGCTTATAGTCAATTTGCTACTTCTTCCAGTAGCTAACCAGGTGGTCCCCTGTTTTTTCAGCTTCTTTGCATAGGTGGCACTTACTGTCTGTTGCTGTCTTCTCAATTCTGGCTTTGTATACATTTGTCCTTAAGGCTTGGTCTTGTGCAGCCAGAATTAGTCCCTTGATCTCTTTCTTTAAGATTTAAGATTTAGTTTATTTGTATGCTGCCCTTCTCCGGGAGGGACTCAGGGCGGCGAACAACTCAAAAGGGGAAAAGGGGATACAAAGACAATACATGTAATTAAAATACACAAGAGTCATACAGCCATACAAGTCAAGAGGGGAGGGGAACTCATCAACCCCAGGCCTGCCGGCACAGCCAGGTTTTGACGGCTTTCCGGAAGGCCTGGAGAGGGGTGAGGGTCCGAATCTCCGCGGGGAGTTCATTCCAAAGGGCCGGAGCTGCTACAGAGAAGGCCCTCCCCCGGGTGGTAGCCAGATGGCATTGGCTGGTAAACGGAACCCGGAGGAGGCCGACCCTGTGCGATCTAACGGGTCTATGGGAGGTAATTGGCAGCAGGCGGTTTCTCAAGTACCCAGGTCCAATACCATGAAGGGCTTTATAAGTTACGACTAGCACTTTGAAGCGTATCCGGAGACCGATTGGTAGCCAGTGCAGCTCGCGGAGGATAGGTGTAACATGGGTGTACCGAGGTGCACCCACAATCGCTTGCGCGGCTGCGTTCTGGACGAGTTGTAGTCTCCGAATACTCTTCAAAGGCTGCCCCATGTAGAGCGTTCATTGCCAGGTCTTGGTATATCTGCTTTCCATGCTATTTTTTTTAATGTACTGCTCATGTGGTGCTTTGTCTTCCCATGTCTCCATTCTGTTTCCATTTGGTCTTTCTTGTAGACCAGTTTGGTCTCTCCAGTAGTCAGCAAGCCTTTCTGGCATACTAACTTAATATTATTATTATTGGTTAATCTTTGGTGAGATTCACAGCCTTTGGGGCTGGTTGGTAGCTCAACAGCTCCAGTCCTAACCAAGGACCTAGGAACTGTTAAGGTAACGGCGGAGGATATAAGCTGTTCCAAGTAGGGTGGTTTTTTGTAGAATCAGAATGTTCAAGTCTGATAAATTTAAAATTTCCAAATAGCGAGGTAGCCCTTTGGGTATTGCTCTAAGGGCTCCAATTACAATCGGAACAACACACAATTTCTTTTTCCACAGTCGCTCAACTTCAATTTGCAAGTCCTGGTATTTTGTGATTTTTTCTTGCTGTTTATCTTCAATTTGTGCATCTCCAGGTATTGCAATGTCAGTGAACCATACATTGTTGTTGTTGTTGTTGTTGTTGTTATATTGCAAGTCTTAATGTATTCTCCTCTTTCTCCCTTTATTTTTGAAATAACTTGTCTGAAATGCTTTCTCAAATTACAATCATGCCCAGGACTCAGATTTCTTTTATTGTCATGGTTGCATCACTTCCTCCTATTCATCTAAAGTTATTTCTCCGGTCCATGATAGTTACACACACACACAACTTACTCTGCTCTTTGCCTCTTACTTTATAACCTAAAGGAATTGACAACCTGGATTTTGACCAGTTGATTTTTATAAGACTTATCATGGAATATTGTTACAGTTTAAAAGGAAGAAGTCTAGCTCTTCTTAGGCAGTTTTTGGTCAGGAAAATTCATGGCTGATTCTTTATATTTTTATTCATCATTCATAGAGTACTTCAATTTTTGTCTCATTATTGTTTTAGCCACCCTAGCCTGCTGTGCCGTATTCATGCATCTAGGTGTCCAAATGGATTGTATCTACTTGGACAAGGTCCTAGGTTTTGGTATGTCCAACTCTACTGTTCCTGATTTCTTTGTTCTTGTGCTTGTTTCCTTGTGTATGAGGCAGGGGTCAAATGCCTATATTGTCCTTCAAGCATCTTCTGGCTCCTTCCATCAAGGGCCTGCCATTGTCCATAGATTTCAGAGCTACAAAGACAAAAATATGTGAGATTATAAATTCTACCTTTAAGAAAGAGATTTGAACTGGCTTGAACCAGTTCTTAAAGAGAAATCAATCTGTTTTGCTGAAAGCATGTTCACTAGAATAGACTTTGGACCATTGTAAAGTTTTGCTCTTAACCTCAGCAACTCTGGACTTGAACTCCCCCAATTTACAGCAGACATGGCTAAGTTTGAAGAATAATGCTGTAAACCATGGATATGCTACTTTCCTATTGATGTATTTTTATTCACACAATAAAAGCAGTTACACCTGGAAAATTACACTTGGCTTATAATTGCAGTTGTGATAAGAGAGTAGCAAAAATGATATTGAGGTCTGTTTTTGTATATAATATTCCAGCATTTCTTAGGTGTGAATTGAGAATTATGAAAACCTTTACAGAAAACAGAGATGGGAGATTATCTTTAAGTCTCCACTTCATTTACGTTGCTAATTACTTTTCAAAGCTTCTGAAATAAATATAAAGTACTTAACGCTTTGGGCATAGTTTGCTGTGATGTGCTGTATGTGTTTATGGGATGGGCATTAAGAAGTTGTATGCTCCTTCTTGTGGTCTGTGGATCTTGTGGTTTGGAAGGAAAATGTGCATTTCTACCAACTGTATGTCACCAGCTGCAGATGGTCATAGAGAAAGGCGAAACTGCCAAGCAATTGGCAGTAAAGTAATTGGGCCAAACGTCTTTAAATTCAAAGTGTGTTCAATTGCAAATGGGGGCTTCCTTGAAGACTGTGGAATAAATCCCAGTGGAGCTAAGGCATACTGTCAGAACCTTCCCAGTGGTGGGATTCAAATAATTTAACAACAAGTTCTCTGCCTTAATGACCGACTGGGTGGGTTAAGAGCCGAGGTGGCGCAGTGGTTAGGGTGCAGTACTGCAGGCCCCTTCAGCTGACTGTTATCTGCAGTTCAGTGGTTCTAATCTCACCAGCTCAAGGTTGACTCAGCCTTCCATCCTTCCGAGGTGGGTGAAATGAGGATCCAGACTGTGGGGGCGATATGCTGACTCTGTAAACCGCTTAGAGAGGGCTGAAAGCCCTATGAAGCGGTACATAAGTCTAACTGCTACTGCTATTACAAGATAATTTGAAATATTTACAGTCTAATACTGTAGGCTAATTCTTAAATGCTGAAAATGCAGAATCAAAAAGTAAATCTAAAAGTTCTGCTTTGGCATATAATAGTCGTATAGGAAAGATAGATCATATCAGTTTAGATCTGCTGACTTTATCATGTGAATAAACTGTTACAATGGGGAAACTCTGAAATATTGATTTTCAAACATTTTCAAGGATGTATTATAGTCGTTTGGGTTGGTCTGTTGTGTTCTAGTCCTGACTGGCCCTTCTATTTCTTGCACATTTTACAGGTTGCTTGCCTCCCCAGTTGGTGGCTAGTTTAATATTTTTTCCCCTTTTGTTTAGGCCACAGTCAGATGGTTGTATTAAAATGCAATCTGGCAGCCCTTGTGGTGACAGAAACATATGCTGGCAGAAAACGTGTTGTTCCAACTCCCAAGTTTTATTCTTTTTGGTAATGAGGCCAGTGAGTTGTCCTGTGGCAAATTAAGTGTCAGCACCTCTTCATTGAGTAATTAGGAAAGAAGACCACGAGACTCCATAGGTAGAAATCAAGTGTACTTTTACTAATTATAAATGATTAGAAGCGTAGCAAAGCGAAGACTGATTATTTAGGCGCGAAAGCGATTGATATATAAAACAACCCATTCCCCACCCTTTGGCATCCCAGTTACAGTCCAATCATAATTCTCCTAAGTGTCAGGTGTGAGATAACTTCGAAAGGCATCACCAAGATGGAATGTCGGTGCCGTTATCCTTGGCGGGAACCTCCTCCGCATGCGTAGTCCGACAGGCAGCAGAACTCCAGAATAGCAATAGCAATAGCAGTAGACTTATATACCGCTTCATAGGGCTTTCAGCCCTCTCTAAGCGGTTTACAGAGAGTCAGCATATTGCCCCCAACAATCTGGGTCCTCATTTTACCCACCTCGGAAGGATGGAAGGCTGAGTCAACCCTGAGCCGGTGAGATTTGAACCGCTGAACTGCTGATCTAGCAGTAGCCTGCAGTGCTGCATTTAACCACTGCGCCATCTTGGCTCCTTCCTCCAGCACAATTAGTAACCCCTCCCAAATACCATGCCCCCCCCTCCCCGTTTCAATGGCAGCCGAAGCAGCAGCAAAGCAGAGGCTGACATCAAGGGCAGCAGTCGGTAGATTCTCTTGCTTTTGCTTCTTTAAAGTATGGTGAAGTGGCATGTCCTTTTAGCCATATGTCAAGTTACCCAACTAGCAAGACTTTTGAGAGAGTGCTAAACCCGTATCCAAAAATACAAGCTTGGCTGACAGTTGCAGGCATGAAGAAGGAATGAAGCAGGAGGGAGTGATAAATCCATAACAAGCTCTGTCCTCAACTCTTCTGCAGGACAATGACAGTGCTAGCAATGAGTGGCCACAGTAGATGCCCCCAGAAATAACCTTCAGAGTAGATAGGATGACAGCCAACAGAACATGTCTCTCTTTCTTGTTTTCAATCAAACGTCTGCGCAATTGTATCACTCTCTGAAATGAAGAGTTTAAAAATCAAGTCTAGTAATCTTTTAAAAGGGTACTAACCCATGTACATGAGTACGTGATAAGAGCTTCAGAAAGTGCAGTCAAGCATTACATGGCCAGATCCCTCTCTGTTGGCAGGTGTCTGGTCTCTCCTACAGGCTATCAAGACAGTGGCAGCAACTGGGGGGGGGGGGGCGCAACCGTCAGCAGATTAAAGAGCCCTCGTGGCGCAGTGGTTAGAATATAATATTGCAGGGGTTCGATCCTGACCGGCTCAAGGTTGACTCAGCCTTCCATCCTTCCCGAGGTGGGCAAAATGAGGACCCAGATTGTTGAGGGCAATGTGCTGACTCTGTAAACCGCTTAGAGAGGGCTGAAAGACCTATGAAGCGGTATATAAGTCTAAATGCTATTGTTATTAAAGTGGGAAGCTCTCGTGCCTGAACCAGACCATGTCATGGTTAGAAGAATAAGGAAAGGATTCCTTTAAACGAGAATAGCAAAAGACTACCTTACACTGCCATAGCTGTATCCTAGTGAAGAGATAAAGCCAGAGGCATGCATGTGAGATTGGTGGTATTGAAGTTTGATAAATAAAATAAATAAAGCATTACGATCACTTATCATATAAAAACTGAACACATTTGTGCTGCAGTTAGAGGAGGCTGAGCCTTTAATCATTGTTTAGATAGTAATAGTGGCTGTATAATGGCATCCTTGCTATTGATTGGTTAATAATGAGAATCAGAGTGATACTAGTGCAAGAATATATTTTTTCTGAATACGTGCTTTCTTTTACTCTATTATTGTTTTCCCCCAATTGAAGAGGGAGGGAAGTCTCCTTTGTGGCAGGCAATACATGATTTTTTTTTACTTTTTTGACTATAGGTAAATGCTGTTTTTTTATAGTTTGTACAGCATACCATAGTATATCTTCTAGTTTTAGAACAATTAACTTTCCCTTTTTATCCACACTAATTGTGATTTTCTTTTCTTTTTGTTGATCTATGTGCACATAAAAAATGATCAATTGATAAAGAGGAAGAAAATATTTCTTTAGTAGAAAGTCAACATTTTCACTAAAAGAATCTTCCTGGTTTCAGCTCAACTTTGGCTAGGAAGAGTAATGGTTTATTGTTGGAATTACTATTAGTCTGAAGAAGTTGTGTATAGCTGAGTTTGTGGTATAGGATTATTTAGAGCTGAAGTTAAAGCATGATCACTTAAATACATGTTCAACCTAATTAAAAGAGACAATTAAGATGGAATGTGTTTCTGATGTTATTCACTAGAGCCACATTGTTAGACAAAACTTGAGAACAAAAATTGTTAATTGGTTTATATGTTGAGCTTCAATCAGGAGGGAACCATTTATAAGACAGATACCAGACTGATACCAAACCAGTTCCTAACTCTCCAGATGTCTACAGTATTATTATATTAAACTGCTGCAGGCATCTTATCTCTTGAAACTGCTGACAACTCTGATTTTAAAAGAGTTTATACTTTGTGCATTATAACTTTTAAAACAAGTTACTAGAGTGCCTATCTCCCCCCCCTTGCTGGTTATATTTATTATTTATTATTTATTATTTATTATTTATTATTTATTATTTATTATTTATTATTTATTATTTATTATTTATTATTTATTGTTTATTGTTTATTGTTTATTATTTATTATTTATTATTTATTATTTATTATTTATTATTTATTATTTATTATTTATTATTTATTATTTATTATTTATTATTTATTATTTATTATTTATTATTTATTATTTATTATTTATTATTTATTATTTATTATTTATTATTTATTATTTATTATTTATTATTTATTATTTATTATTTATTATTTATTATTTATTATTTATTATTATTTATTATTTATATACCGCTTCATAGGGCTTTCAGCCCTCTCTAAGTGGTTTACAATTTTTTTTAGCAAATTGAGTTAGCAACTTGCCCCCACAGTCTGGGTCCTCATTTCACCCACCTCGGAAGGATGGAAGGCTGAGTCGACCTTGAGCCGGTGAGATTAGAACCGCTGAACTGCAGATCACAGTCAGCTAAAGTGGCCTGCAGTACTGCACCCTAACCACTGCACCACCTCGGCTCTTTTCACATAATAAAGTAGTAGATTCAGATGGGTTCCAGAAGAAACTTGTATGTTTGGGTTTTTTTGGAGATTTGGACAGCAGTTGAACTAAGGCCTTATTTGTTGCCTGAAATGAGTAATTGGGATGTGGGTTAAGTTGCTCCTTATGTGGTTTCTCCCTATTTGTTAGCCTGGAGGTCACCTTGGAACCCTGGGAGATTAATAACAGAAGAGATGCCTATTGGAGGATGGCAAAGAGCAAATTCCGGTGAATGTGTATAAGAATAGCAATGAGAATAGCGATATGCATTTATTACACATCACCAAAACTGCTACAGTTGGGTGAGTCTGTGCAAGGGGAACATTTATTATCTGACCTTGCAACATCTGGAAGACCTTGCAACGTCTTTCAGACTGCTAACCCAGACATCTGTCTTTTAGATCCATGTCCTTCTTGGTTAGTAAAGGTTCCTTGAGAAGGGACACCCAGCTTCATCCATGCAGCAGTGAATGCATACTTGATTGAAAGGATCGTTCCTCCTGTCTTGAATGACGTAGTAGAATTTTCCTTCTTCAAGAAGCCATATCTGGATACTATGCACTCTCTGATCTCCAGTTCCCCTCCCTTTTTTTAAAGGAAAGAATGTTGAAATGATTATTAGATTGATGCTTCAGAGAGCCCCAGAGGAAGCAGATTTCAGTCAGGATTTAGGGACATATTATTGATAATCTTTGGCAGAACCAGAATGGTGGTGGTGTGAATGTCCTGCTTCTCCTTGAGCTCTCAGAATCTTTCAGTGTCATCAATCATGATTTACGTATTTCTGGACCAAATGGGAGGATTAGTTGTAAAGTCATAGTTTTGCAATCAATTTCTTTCTTTTCCCAGGGCTAATTCCAATTGGTGTTAATAGGGAGGAGAGGTGGGTCCCTACCAGTTTGCACCTATTCGGTAGAACCGGTTCGTCAAATCTACCGAACCGGTTAGAAGAGGTTCCACCGGTGGACCCGGAAAGCAGGCCACACCTACAGAAGAGGCTCCAAAATTTTTTGAAACCCACCACTGATAGGGAGAGATGTCAAACCTGAAGCCCCTGACTTGTGAGCCCCCTCTCCCATAAGCCACAGGGTTCAATCTTCTCATTTCTCCTATTTAATATCTACATGAACCTTGTGGGGTGGGTGGGTTATCATCTATTAACCCACGCTCAAATATCAATATATTGAAGATATTCAGTTGTATATCTTAGTTTATATTTATTTCTGAGGGACATACAACTAAATGAACAATCATTTTATGTCAGGGTAAGAAAAAAAAAAGCAACTGTGCAAATGTCTTTTCAAGTTCTTGCAACATTGCTGATATAAAGTTAAACAAGGACCATAGGAGACATGAAGAAATATTTCAAAAACCATATTTTTACTGATATTAATTCATTTATTTATTTAAAAAATATATGTAGCCAGCCACCTTATATATGATCAACAGCAGTGATGTGCGGTGAGTTTTATGGCTGGTGAGGCAGCTTTTTAGACTTGTGGACTTCAATTCCCAGAATTCCACAGCCAGGCATGCTCAGTTCCGATTTAAAGCGACAGCATTTTTCCCTCTTGCAAAATAAGTTTTCCCATTCTTTTTCTTCTCCCTCCCACTCCTTCCTCCCTCTCTCCCTCCCTCCCCCATCTCTCAAACAGACACACGCACACAGAGAAGTTGGATCCCTCTCTCACTCACTCTCAAACAAACACAAACACAGAAGTTGGATTGGATATATTTTCCAAAGGCTTGAAAGCAGCTCCTCTGCCATACCCCCCCTTCCCCTGCTGCCTTCCGATCGGAGCCTTTGATTGCAGGTGAATCACGTTGCCTTTTCACACTTGTAATCAGTGAAGCTGGGCTTATATACTTTTATCCAACTCTGTGTGTGTGTGTGTGTGTGTGTGTGTTTGAAAAGGCAATGTGGTTCTGCATGCAATCAAACTTTTTGAATTCCTCCCCCCTCCCCACACACACACCTTTTCCAGCTGTTTCAGAGAGGATTTCAACTCTGCCCTCATGAAAGGCCAGAGCTCTGAGTCAGACTGAGCTAGTTGCTCCTAGAGAACTCTAAAAAACCTCTAAAAATGCCCTCTACAGGAGGCGAGAGAACACGTGCCTCATTTGCATAAGGAATTATTCGCTTTTTAACCCTTGGTTAACTCTTAAAAGGCGAAAAATTCCTTATGCAAAAGAGGCCCCTAGTTCTCTGGCCTCCTCCTATAGTTAACACTAAGCACTGTTCCAAGTCACTGTGACTTAGAATCTGGTAGCAACTACCTTGGCTTTAATTATTTTAAAAAAATTCTTTAAAATTCTTTCCTTTTCCTCATGACTGGTGAGGCCACGCCTCCCCTGCCTCTAGTGACTGCACGTCCCTGATCAACAGTGAACTGCTGGCTTCCAGCAGTTTCCCCCCGTAGTTTGCTGCATTATCTCTGCTATTTTCTTGATATTACTGTAGATATTACCCTTGTATTAGTTCCTGTGTTAATATGAAAAACAATCCAGAAGACATGCATCTGGATGTGTATATTGATTTGAATGTGCAGGAATGTACAGGTATCAGAGATAAATAGATAGCCAGCCTACATAAATAAACCTAGAAAACAATCATGGCTATAAGTCTGCTTACTTGTTACAATTTTCAGGAGTAAAATGTAATTTTTTTCTGCTCTCTACTTCAACCTTTACTCCCTTTCAGATTGTCAACGTATAAAAATATTGAGGTTCAATCTTGTAAATGGATAAAGCTACTTGTGAAACATATTACCGGCTAGCAAGACCTTTGGCATTAGATACTCCTTAAAAGACATTTAAATGTGCTGTTTAAATGATCTATTTAAGAAAGCACTGTAGAACTATGTGAGCAGTTTAAATTTTTATATTGCCCATTATATTTATTCGTCCATGAAAAATACATTGAAAAAAAGTAGGTGTATCTCAACTCAGATTTAAAAATGTTTTCTTTTAGGAAGGACCTCATAAGGTCCTAATTTTACTACCGGTAGCTGTAATTTCTTTTAGAAATCACACAGAAGAGAAATGGTGATGGGTGGGACAATGTTGAATTTGTTTGACCCTTGACCTCTTTGCCTTTTGCTCATTGCTCACATGGCCCACTTCCAACCAGCCATAGGCCAGTAGTGGTGGGCCCAGAGGCTGGGGAATCTCTGATCTAGGCTGCACCAATCCAGACCAGTGGTGGGTTTCAAAAATTGTTGGAACCTACTCTGTGGGTGTGGCCTCCTTTGTGGGAGTGGCTTACCGCCCATGTGACCGGATGGGAGTGGCTTGCCGCCCATGTGACCGGATATGAAATTATGAATTAGTACTTAGGTCGGTCCAAGTAGCTATTCAGAAGTTAGTGGTTGGAAGCAATCGTACAGCAAGATATGGAATTAAAACCAGAAATATTTCGTTGGCTACTTGAAAGGGAGTATAATATATATTTAATTTTACACATGTTAGCAGCTGCTGGAATTGTGTTTGCACAACAGTGGAAAAACAGAGATATGTAAATGAATAAATATTACAATGTGCAGGAATAAATAAATTGACAATTAAAATCAAGAAGGCTTTGAATACTTTTTCATGTGGGATTGGTTTTAGCAATTGCCAACTAACGGAAACAGAAATTAGAAATCCAAAAGTATGAAAGAAAACACCAATTATGTAAGGAAAGGTCCCTAAAATGTATAAGGAAATATTACTAGATCATTATTAATGCATAGATAACTGTGGCAGAAACGTGCAGTCACTAGAGGCAAGGGAGGCGGAGCCTCACCACTCTCCTCAGGAAAAGAAAAGAAATTTAAATATTTTTTTTTAAATAATTAAAGCCAAGATAGTGGCTATCAGATTCCAGGTCACAGTGGCTTGGTGTCTGCTTAGTGTTAACCAAAGCAGGAGGCGAGAGAACACGGGGCCTCTTTTTCATAAGGAATTTTTCGCCTTCTAAAAGTTAAGAAAGAGTTAAAAGGCAAAGAAGTTCAGATGGAAAAGAGGCACTAATTCTCCCGCCTCCTGATTTGGAAGCAGCCAATCGTGTCTTCTTGAGCACGCTTACGTTGGGCGGGGCATGCTTCAGAGGAGAGAGGAGTGGGCGAGAAGGAGGAGCCTCTTTGCTGCAGACCTGGGCGCTTGGCGGCTCCCACGATGCAAAGTAAGTGCCCCACCATCCCCGATGCTGCCGCCCGCTGCCCCGGCCTGCTTCTCCAGGCTCCGCCGCTTGAAGTCTCGGATCGCCTCTGGGGGAAAGCTGAGTGAGAAGCGGAGCGAAGCTTCTCCGCGGCCTCCCGGCGCTGCGCAGAGGTTCTGCACAGCGCCGGGAGGCCACGGAGAAGCTTCGCTCCGCTTCTCACTCAGCTTTCCCCCAGAGGCGATCCGAGACTTCAAGCGGCGGAGCTTGGAGAAGCAGCGGCGGCAGGCCGGGTCAGCGGGTGGGCGGCGGGGCACTTTGCATCGCAGGAGCCGCCAAGCGCCTTTGCTGCAGACCCAGGCGCTTGGCGGCTCCCGCGATGCAAATTCCCCCACCACCACCGAGGTCGCAAATCCCCCCCCCCACCGCCGAGGCTTCGCAAAAGGATGCCCAGCTGAGCCTCACCAGGCATAAACCTCACTGCACGTCACTGAACTGCGGGACATTACACGCCCACCAGTGGTGGTTTCAAAAATTTTGGAACCTCTTCTGTAGGTGTGGCCTGCTTTCCGGGTCCACTGGTGGAACCTCTTCTAACTGGTTCGGTAGATTTGACCAACCGGTTCTACCGAATAGGTGCGAGCTGGTAGGAACCCACCTCTGGTCCAGACCATCAATCACTACACAGCATCCAAGAAATAAAGCATCTAATAAAAATAACTTTTGCTGTCACTTAGCAGTCAACAAGCTGAACAATTGAGTGGTTGAGGGATGGTGAGGTGGCGCAGTGGTTAAATGCAGCACTGCAGGCTACTTCAGCTGACTGCAGTTCTGCAGTTCGGCTGTTCAAATCTCACCGGCTCAGGGTTGACTCAGCCTTCCATCCTTCCGAGGTGGGTGAAATGAGGACCCGGATTGTTGTTGGGGGAAATATGCTGACTCTGTAAACTGCTTAGAGAGGGCTGAAAGCCCTATGAAGCGGTATATAAGTCTAACTGCTATTGCTATTGCTATGGTTTCGAGGAATAGTACTTGATAGGGTGGAAATTGGGAAGCAGGAAAGTGGGGGGAAATGCTGTGTCTGGAATAACCAGAGTGTTTTGTATGACAATTGGTGGAGACTTTATACATGCTGGATCACTTTGGGTGAGGCTGGCATTTCAGGTGGGGGAACCAGCAGTCATGTTTCTTAGAATTTTACCCCTTTAAAGCAATATGTTTACAAATGGTTAAAAACATTTAAAATGAGAAAACAACACAAAATGAAACACAAAGAAAGATGGCAAAGATAGCAAACCCAGATGGGAAGAAAGAAAACGATAAGGGTGCTTCAATCACCTGCCTGAGTGAAGAATAGGAGGAAATAGGGATTTATCTTTTAAGTAAACAGGATTAGAACTGAGCTGTCAGGCCACTCTCTTGCAATCCAATACTATTTTCCAGATGTCCCTCGTTGCTTGTTTCTTGATTAAAAAAGGAGTGAAAGTTTAGTTGAGCATAACAAGAACACAGATTGTCTTAAAGGATGTGAAAAAAAATAACCTATTTAAACGTTCTGAAAAATGAATGGCTGGATAAATGGGGGAATGAATGAATGATTACAGAAGGAAGCCAGCTAAAATCAGTTATGACTAGGAACATTTTTGTTAGGAATTTTAAAGACTCACTAGGCTGGTTGTAGATGCGGAATGCTCAGCTCTGCAGACTTTACTTATTCAGTGAGAACACACTGAAAAATACGGCTTTTTATTCATTTATACACAATATTTATATGCTTAGAGCCCATTCCCAGAGGCTCTAGATAGATAACAAAATATGGTTTCAAAACTCTTAGACTCCAAAATGCATTTAAAACCCAAACCCATGTAGAATAGCAATAGCAATAGCAATAGCAGTTAGACTTATATACCGCTTCCTAGGGCTTTCAGCCCTCTCTAAGCGGTTTACAGAGTCAGCATATTGCCCCCAACAACAATCCGGGTCCTCATTTTACCCACCTCGGAAGGATGGAAGGCTGAGTCAACCCTGAGCCGGTGAGATTTGAACAGCCGAACTGCAGAACTGCAGTCAGCTGAAGTAGCCTGCAGTGCTGCATTTAACCACTGCGCCACCTCGGCTCTTTTTTGCAAAGAAAAGTGTCACATAATGCTGACTTTGTCTGCATATTATGAACTCCCTTCTTACTGTAACAGCTGGAGGTTAAATGATTTTACCAATTTCCTCAAGCACAGATGAAACAGATCAGTTTCACTGGAGGAGAGTTTCAGAGAGCGAGGCAACAATGAACTGCCTCCAAAGAGGCTGATGACAACAGGGCTTCGAAATAGTCGACCCTATAAAATCTGACTGGACAGGTAGCTGAATGCCAGAAGATACAGGGCAGAAGGTATGTAAGACAGAATTTTAAAGATGACAACCAAAACTCAAAATTAAAAGCTGTCTGGCAATTATGGTGCTGTGAAGCAGAGGGGATCAGGTAGTATTATCAGGCAGTAATGGTATATCCCAGGGGTGGGTTTCTCGCCCCGTTCCAACCGGTTCGGTTGGAATGAGGCCGGCGGCGTCCTCGCGCACGTGCGCGGCGCACGCATGCGTACTAGCATCTGTGTGATGCTCCAGCTGCTCCTGGAGGATCGTGCAGGCGCTGTATGCGTCCTGCGCATGCGTGGAAGCGCAGAATTCGGCAAAACCGGGTAAGGAGCGGGTGCGTGCGGGCGTGCGGGCGTGGGGGAGGGGCTTCGCCGTTCCCGGAAGTTACTTACTTCCGGGTTCGGCGACCAACCGGATCGCAGGGACCGCCGCGAACCGGTTGAAACCCACCCCTGGTATATCCTCTTTTCTTCACTACCGGTTCGGTAGAGGGAGCCAGTGGTGGGTTTCAAAAATTGTTCGAACCTACTCTGTGGGTGTGGCCTCCTTTGTGGGAGTGGCTTTCCGCCCATGTGACTGGATGGGAGTGGCTTGCCACCCATGTGACCGAATATGAAGATGCCAACGACACTTGTCAGAACCACCTTAAATTACCTCACACACAGCACTGGCATGCATAAGAATAGGATGTAAACTTGTTTTTTAAAAGGCATCTTTGGTTTGCGTTAAAACAACTTCAACACACGCAATGTTCTGATTGCACCACAAACGCAGTAGTCATCCTTACCTTTCACAGAGGCACTGAGTTTTATGAATAGGAGCATGATAGTGTAGAATAATCAAATCCAAGGACCAGTGGTGGGTTTCAAAAACTTTTGGAAGCTCTTCTGTAGGTGTGTCCTGCTTTCCGGGTCCACTGGTGGAACCTCTTCTAACTGGTTCGGTAGATTTGACGAACCGGTTCTACCGAATAGGTGCGAACTGGTAGGAACCCACCTCTGGAGGGAGCGTACTACTGATGGAGTTGTATGTAATATATTATCGATCATTTGCTAAGGATGAAACATAACTGAGCCAAGACAAGAGCCCAACTGTAAGTCCTTGAATATTTAATTGAGGGAGAGTCAGAGGTTTAAAAAGCTAGAAGAGTGATTGCACGATACATTACCAGTAAAGCTGTGTTTTATGCTTCTGCGTGGGCTTCTCTTCAGAGAAAATAAATTAACATGAATATGTGAAAAATCAGAATTGGGAAAAGCAAATGAGCTCCGACTAGGATGCAGTTTATTATGGGAAGTCAGCAAGAGTAGGAATACTTCATTTCAAGTGGCATAATTGTGCCTCTCCACATCATACAAATCCCAGTGAAGGTGGTTTTAAAAACCCACTTACTTGGATAATTGGCCCAGTGTAGTTTTTTCTTTTGCAAAGAGGCTCTAAGAGATCTTGGCACTGACTTTTTCTGTTTTTAAATGATTATCTTTTTCAGCGAGGGAGAGCATGGACAGCAGTTTCTGGAATTCTTGATAAATAACAGGGCCCATATTTTCTTCTGGATAATAAAGTAATCACAACCAGTTTGGTATAGTGGTTAAGGCACCAGGCTAGAGACTAGGAGACTGTGAGTTCCAGTCTCCTAGTTCTTGGACAATATTACCCAGCTGGGTAATATTGGGCCAGTACCTTTATCTGAGCCCTAGGAAGGAGACAATGGCAAATTACTTCTGAAAAACCTTGCCAAGAAAACTGCATGGACCAGTCCGGTCAATGTTCAAGAATTGGACACGATTGAACAGATTAGAAAAAAGTAATATGTTGCACTTGTGTTTATGTGGGTGCACTTCCTTCTGGGCTCTAATCCAGATGTGTTCATACCAGAGGTGGGTTCCTACCAGTGCGCACCTATTCGGTAGAACCGGTTCGTCAAATCTACCGAACTGTTGCCTTTGTTATATTTGTGTTTTTTTATTATTATTTGTGCTGATAAATAAATAAAGGGAGACTAGTATAGATCTATTTCAAGCTATTTAGCTATCTATCTAATAGATACCTTTCACCCTGGCTTCGCTGATAACGGATAAGAGCCTGTGGCCTAATGGCTAAGATGTCTGCCTAGTATGTAATATAGCCCAGGTTCAAATCCCAGTAAGGGTATGGCTAGCTGATGAGAGCTAAATAGCTTGAAATAGATCTATACTAGTCTCCCTTTATTTATTTATCAGCACAAATAAAAAAACAAAACGCACACACACACACATATATATATATAGATATAGATATAAATAGATAGATATGTATGTGTATGTGTATGTGTATGTGTATGTATGTATGTATGTATGTATGTATGTATGTATGTATGTATATCAGTCCTTGGGATTTGCTTATCTTTTATATTAGGAGAGGTGTCGAGAATTTTTTTGGCAACAAATTCAGGTCAGTAGGTTTATTTGTTGGCATCATCTTCTCTCTTACTGCCTGTCTGCCTGCTGTGCTACTTTGAAAACAAGGTTTCTGAAATAAACAAGAATGTTTCCCAAGAGTAGACAGCCATTGTCGAGTAATGATAGGGTTCTCATCCAAATATTCACTAAGCCAAAACACAGCTGCTGTTTCACGACACAGCTGCAAGAACATCCTTGTGCAGTAACATCTATTCTGATGGAGACCCTTCTTGGCCACGATCCTTTGAACTGAGGCTTCCCATGAAAAGATGATATCCTTTAGAGCAGTGTTTCTCAACCTTGGCAACTTGAAGATGTCCGGACTTCAACTCCCAGAATTCCCCAGCCAGCGAATGCTTCTGGGAGTTGAAGTCCGGACATCTTCAAGTTGCCAAGGTTGAGAAATACTACTTTAGAGTCTAACGTTTAGACTCTATTGAAATGGAAGTATCATATCCTTTAGTAATATTTTTTTTTCTTTAGTGGTTTTGATGAATGGGATGGTATTTCACTCTCAGTTATCAAAATGCAGAGTATGATATCCATATTTCTATTTTTATCTGAAATATCTATTTCAGACTCATGGCGTTTGCCCTGTTTAACGACCAATGTTACTTGTCACAAATGTGATTGAACATTTGATTGCATATTGATGCATTACAGGAAATCAAAGATTATTTTCACCCCACTGCCAGGTTTGAACAGTTTCCTTACTGATTCAGCTTTAATGTGATGTGCTGGTTATTGAGTAGTATGTTATGTGATCCTTCCTCAAAAATAAACTTTGATTCACAAATTGTATTTCACAAAGTCTTGAACAATATTCACTTTGGATCAGCTAAGCATTTGAATGAATATACTTCAAAAAATTCACTGTCTTGAAAAGGATTGAAAGAAATATTGTGTATCTGTGTCTTGCATAAAATAAAACATTAAGAAATACATGATTCCTGATTGTGATAACAGAATAATAGAATTGGAAGAGACCTTTGAGGTCTTCTAGTCTAATTGCTTACATGCAAATTGAATTCTAGGCAACTAATATATTTGTTTTTAATTGTTGTTTAAAAAGAATAATCATTTTCATGTTGGGTTCCATTCTTGTAGATTTCATGGATATTTTCATGCAATTTCCTTGCCAATGTATGTATAAGGTGTGCCATAACTTAATTTTTTATCTTCTATATTTGCTATCCTACTGCCCTGATAGGTCTCCCTTCGTGATACTGCTTAATTTCTGAGCCCAGGCAAGGTTGTCAAAGTATTGCTATTTGTTGAGATCTAAATTTGATGTACAAAAAGAAGTAGACCAGGGGTTTTGCAAGTTTGCAAGTTTAATAACATTTATATGCCGCCCAATCCCGTAGGACTCCGGGCGGCTTACAGTACAGAAATAAATAAAAAAAATAGAGAGAAAGAAAAGATAGATTTAAAAAACACACCATGCACTCCGTTCTGAATGGGGCTGGACCGTATTTTGGGGTCAACAGTCCCAGGCCTGCCGGAACAGCCAGGTTTTAATGGCTTTCCGGAAGGCCAAGAGAGTGGGAAGGGTCGGGATCTCTGTGGGTAGATCATTCCACAGGGCCAGGGCAGCTACAGAGAAAGACCTCCCCTGAGTAGTCGCCAACCGGCATTGCCCGGTCGACAGTACCCGGAGGAGGCCCAACCTGTGAGATCTTATAGGTCGTTGGGAGGTATGTGGCAGGAGGCGGTCCCGCAGATATCCAGGTCCCAAGCCATGTAGGGCTTTAAAGGTAAGGACCAGCATGTTGAAACGCATTCGGAGACCGATGGGAAGCCAGTGCAGCTCGCGGAGGATAGGTGTAACATGGGTGTACCTAGGTACACCCAATATCGCTCGCGCGGCCGCATTCTGGACCAATTGTAGTCTCCGAACACGCTTCAGGGGCAGCCCCAAGTACTCAATTTCATTGAGTGCTGGATCAGCATTGTGGTTGTTTTCTGGGGGATGGGGGGAGGTGTTTGGCCAGGGTGGTTGCAACTGACTGGGTGTGGCCTGGGGGTGTGGCTAAGTTGATGTCACTTAGGTGGGGGCAGTGCCTGTGGGGTCTGGCCAGGGTTGAGGAGGGAATCGAGGGGTCTCCAGCGAGTAGGGTGGTGGTCAGGAGTCTCATACCATGGGGATGAGGTGAAGTGAGGCAGCTGCAGCTGGAAACCATCAGCCCCCATATACTCTCTGCCCATTGTGCATGGGGGGGGGGGCAATGGTTTCCAGCTGCATCCACAGTCTGCTGAAGGCGGTTGGATGTCTCCACTGCATTGTTGATTCAGCTAAGGAGAAGCAACGGGTTTAATTTGTTCGAAACCTCCTGCATCATAATAGAAGAATGTTGTAAATCCACGTGTACTAGAGCCTCGGTTCTAACCAGTTCATTTTGAGGGACCAAATGTTTTCATTGAGACGATTTGCGAGTGCTTTTAGCAGAAAGTGGGGAGGGGGAGAAGTATTCCTATCCAAGAATGCTATGAGGATCTCTGCTCTGGTCTTCCTTGTTGAAAAAGTTTGAAGTTTGAAGCTTTATTTTATTTATATGCCACCCTATTCCCTATAGGGACTCAGGGCGGCGAACAACTCAAACGGGAAAGGGAACATACAGATACAAAACAGACATTTAAAATAACCAACAACCACAACAACAAAGCCTTCTCAAGGTGGCCTTTTCAAAAATTGCTAGATATGTTTGACATACTGTTATGCTTCATATGTTTTGGTGTCAGTTGTCAGGATTTTCCATCTTTTTTCTTTCCTTTGTTGCGTTTTTATTTAACTTATTGTATCTTTATTTGCAGAAAGCTTCTGGCGAGTGGGGCACAGTAGGCCAACTGCCTGGTCCTGTCGATCTGACTCCGAACGGGCAGTTGGCCTTCCACTCCATGCCACGCCACCCCACACTGACAACTGACTGACAACAGGAGCTCAAGGGCCTACCGTGGGGCACAGATGTCCTTGTCCATGGGTCAAAGCTGCCCCGTGCTCCTGTCCGGCCCCACGCTGTTTCTGATGTGGGAGGGGGGGAATCAATGCTTGTGTGCAGCTGTAGAGGGTTCCTTGGAATTCTAATGGCGCTGGGGTACGGTGGTGGTGGGGAGCTAAACTGCCCATTCAGTTTTAGGCTGGAGTCCAGATGGAGAGGCAAAAGCAGATGTAAATAGAAAGATGTAAATTAGGACATTAATAGCAAAATTATTATATTGGTTAATTTAGTGCAAGGTAAGAATATTTATACAATTGATATAGTCATGTAGTATTTCAGTCAAACCAACAGGTCATTGGGGAAGGTATAGGATCTGTTCAGTTTTGTTTACATAACAATGAGGATTTAATTTCTCAACACAGTTGTTGAGTTGATGCATGATGATGATGATGATGATGATGATGATGATGATAATGCAAAGACAATTTCATCTACTTTATAAATGTTTAAACATGGGATATAAATCGTTTATTTTTATTCTTATAAAGTTGGCTACAGGTTCCATAGCATCAGAATGTACAATGAAACTACTACATGACTATATCAGTTGTATAAATATTCTTACTTTGCACTAAATTAACCAATATAATAATTTTGCTATTAATGTCCTAATTTACATCTTTCTATCAGGGAGAATAGTTTTGCAAATATTTTTGGGAGACCAAATCAAGTATTGTTATTATGGTCTTTGACCAGCCTTTACCACAAAAGGGTACGATAAAAAGGCAGATAGTTTAACACACAAATTTTAATTGGGGATAGAAGTGATTTTTGTGGCATACTAATGATAGATTTTTGCATTTGTATAGATTTTGACGAGGAGAAGAATATAACAGAATTTGGACAGTCACATTTAATGTTCATTTATCAGGCGTAGACATTGTCCATTCTCTGCTTTATAAACTAATTTTACATCCAAAGAGGTGCAGAGGGGAGGATGAATGAAGCCTCCTACACTTGGTGCTTTATTTATTTATCACATCAATCTGTATGCTCACTACTCACTGTACTCTAGGTGGCTTGCAGCTAGTCTGGGAAGAAGCTGCCCCATGTGCTCTACATGGGGCAGCCCTTGAAGAGCATTCGGAGACTTCAGCTCGTCCAGAATGCAGCTGCACGAGCGATCGTGGGTGCACCTCGGTACACCCACGTTACACCTATCCTCCGCGAGCTGCACTGGCTGCCTATTGGTCTTCGGATACGCTTCAAGGCGCTAGTCGTCACTTATAAAGCCCTTCATGGTATTGGACCTGGGTACTTGAGAGACCACCTGCTGCCAATTACCTCCAACAGACCGATTAGATCCCACAGATTAGGCCTCCTCCAAATTCCATCCGCCGGCCAATGCCGACTGGCGACCACCCGGAGGAGAGCCTTCTCTGTGGCTGCTCCGACCCTCTGGAATGAACTCCCCGTGGAGATTCGAACCCTCACCACCCTCCAGGCCTTCCACAAAGCCCTTAAAACCTGGCTGTTCCGACAGGCCTGAGGCTAAAGAGCTTTTGCCCCCCCCTCGAATGGTATGGTTGTTGTATGCTTTTAAATTTTGTATTGTTATGTCTCGTCTTTTTTATCCCCCTGTCTGTACCTCCTTCCCTGATTGAATTGTGAGCCGCCCTGAGTCCCCTTCGGGGAAAAGGGCGGCATATAAATGTAATAAATCAAATCAATCAAGAAAAATGCTTGACTTGATAAGAGTTCAGTAAGTTCAGCTTCTGCTTTTGATGCTTTCTTTTTGCTTGCTTTTTGCTTTGTTCTTTGGAGTTTGGAGTTTATTCAATTTGTAGGCCGCTCTATTCCCTGAAGGGACACAGGGCAGCTGAACAAAAGCCAAGGGAGGGGAAATTACAAAAAGTAAGACAAAAACAATCGGACAATACGAACAACTTAAAAGCACAACAGACACAGCAAATTCGAGTAGGGAGCGGGGAACTCAACCCCAGGCTTGCTGGGACAGCCAGGTCTTCACGGCCGTCCGGAAGGCCTGAAGGGTGGAGAGGGTCCGAATCTCCACGGGGAGCTCGTTCCAAAGGGCCGGGGCAGCCACAGAGAAGGCCCTCCTCCGAGTAGTCGCCAGCCGACATTGGCTGGCAGATGGAATACGGAGGAGGCCTAGTCTGTGGGATCGAATGGGTCTGTGGGAGGTAATCGGCAGAAGGCGGTCTCTCAAGTACCCAGGTCCAATACCATGTAGGGCTTTATAAGTAATAACTAGCACCCTGAAGCGTATCCGGAGACCAATAGGTTTGCTTATAACATATTTCTCCGAACCCTTGCCATAGTTCTTATTGATACAGAGAATAAAGAAGCATGACTGCCTTTTCACATCTAGTTTATCCAAGTATTTAGCAGCATTTTTTGTTACAATTTAAAATTAAATGTTTGTGTGCAAAGTGAACATGCGGTGAAGAACAATAACTGTCGTATTTGCATTTGGTGCTAACTGGTTCACACTTAAATAGAAGTGTGTGTTATTTATTTATTTGTTTGTTTGTTCTGCTTTATAGTTTTGATAGCCGACCACATTGTTAGACTCTGAATGACAGAGTAAAGTGCAAAAATTCATATAAAAATTAATAACCGCCTCCCCAAAATAGCTGCCATTAAGCAAACAACTCTCATTAAAACAATGGTGAAATAGTGTAGTGTTAACAGCTTTGTGAAATGCCAGGAAGGAGGATGGGGCACATTCTTTCCAGACAGGGAGTTCCAGAGTGCAGGGGCCACAACAGAAAAGGCTTGCTCCTTGCACCACCCTCTGACTTCTATATAGGAATTGAATTGAATTGAATTTATTATATTTCTATGCTGCCCTTTTCCCCGAAAGGGACTCAGGGCGGCTCACAACCCAAGTCAAGGGGGGGGGGGGGGTACAAATAAGGAATAAAAAAGACGAACAAAACAATACCACAATTTAAAAGCACACAACAACCATACCATTCGAGGGGGGACAAAAGCTCATTAGCCCCAGGCCTGTTGGAACAGCCAAGTTTTAAGGGCTTTGCGGAAGGCCTGGAGGGTGGTGAGGGTTCGAATCTCCATGGGGAGCTCGTTCCAGAGGGCCGGAGCAGCCACAGAGAAGGCCCTCCTCCGGGTAGTCGCCAGTTGACACTGGCCGGCGGATGGAATTCGGAGGAGGCCTAATCTGTGGGATCTGATCGGTCTATTGGAGGTAATTGGCAGCAGGCGGTCTCTCAAGTACCCAGGTCCAATACCATGAAGGGCTTTATAAGTGACGACTAGCGCCTTGAAGCGTATCTGAAGACCAATAGGCAGCCAGTGCAGCTCGCAGAGGATAGGTGTTACGTGGATGAACCGAGGTGCACCCACAATCGCTCGTGCGGCTCCGAATGCTCTTCAAGGGCTGCCCCATGTAGAGCATGGATAGGATTCTTATCAGGCCTTCTTGTATTGTTCTTAGGCAGATTGGCAAGGAGATGTCTGGTGTAACCAGTGCTGTGTCATACAGGGTTTTGTAGGTGAAATCTAGCATCTAGCATCATAGAACCTGGTGGTAACCAGTGCAACAACTTTAGCAGCAATATTATCTCCATGGTGAGGTTTATCCATCGTCAATCCAGCCATTGAATTCTGGATTAATTGTAGCTTCAGGGACCATATT
Organism: Thamnophis elegans; assembly: GCF_009769535.1. Taxonomy (NCBI): domain Eukaryota; kingdom Metazoa; phylum Chordata; class Lepidosauria; order Squamata; family Natricidae; genus Thamnophis; species Thamnophis elegans. Next base: position 3,405,943 of record NC_045541.1, on the reverse strand, counting down.
AAGGTAATTCAAATGAGTGGTGATAAAAACAGAATTTACCATTGTCAAAGCATTGTGGGATTATAATTGGGTCACCAGATGGAGCTGGGCAAAATCCTTTCTTGCCTTGGCTTCAACATGCTTTTTGAATAGCAGTTGTATATCCGGGCAGATTTTAGAACATGCATTGTCTCCTTCAGGGCAGTACAATCCAATCCAGTTTCCCATATCAGGTCCAATGTTACTGGATGTCTATTGACACAGAACAACTCGATAGCAATAGCAATAGCAGTTAGACTTATATGCCGCTTCATAGGGCTTTCAGCCCTCTCTAAGCGGTTTACAGAGTCAGCATATCGCCCCCAACAACAATCCGGGTCCTCATTTTACCCACCTCGGAAGGATGGAAGGCTGAGTCAACCCTCAGCCGGTGAGATTTGAACAGCCGAACTGCAGAAGTAGCCTGCAGTGCTGCATTTAACCACTGCGCCACCTCGGCTCTGATCTCGGAAGGATTTAGTCCAAACTTATTTCATCCACTCACACCCTGATAGCCCCTGGAAACCTCCATGGCATCTGCAGTTCAGCCAGGGATGGTAATGTTCCGCTGATATTATCCATATGACTCTCTTTTTCCCATCTTCCTGCTTGAGATCTAAATAAACGATCAGGCAACTTGCATGGCCTCAAGTTATCATGGAAAGCTAGAAGAGTTATGCCCCGCGACCCTTTTTCTGGATGTGATTTGTGCTAGTTGGAAGGTTCTGATGAGTATTCTTTGCTATACTGAAGACTGTGTGAGAATGAAAATGTTTCTAAATTTCAGTTATATGAATTACTTTGAATTAATAAGTCGTTGTGTGGTGGTCGAGAAATATTATTTATTTATTTATTTATTTATTTATTTATTTATTTATTTATTTATTTAATTAATTAATTAGTTTGTATGCCGCCCACTCTCGGAAGACTCAGGGCGGCTTACAAATTAAAAGGGAAGGGGGGGGATATAAAAAATAAAAAACAACAATTAAAAATTCCACAACATTCATGACTTAGGATGGGGCTGGATGACTCAACAGCCCCAGGCCTGCCGGAACAGCCAGGTCTTGGACGCTTTGCGGAAGGCCGGAAGGGTAGTAAGGGTCCGGATCTCAACAGGGAGATCATTCCCCTTATCAAGAGATAACTTAATTACAAACTTGTCATTATGTATTTTTCCATTACTTGTCCATTATTATTAATATACACTACTTTTCCATTATTTTTTCTCAGAAAAGAACTACGCATAATTTAGGGAGTGTACAGTATTTTATTCCTGTGAATAGGGACCATTTTCCTATGTCAGGCTTGAGCGATATCCCTCCCTAGTGTTGCCACTAGATATGTTTTGGCATTACCAATCATACTTATTTTTTCACTAGTCCTTAATCATTCAAAACATTACCCATGGTGCTCTCCTCTTTTTTTTTGGCAAATCATCAGACAAATGTGTTATTACAATCCCATGTTACATTACTCATTAACCCAGAATGTATAAAATTAGGTAATGGAAGAAATCCCAAATTTATTAGGCTTCTGAGAGTATTTTGCAGACATGCACACCTGGAACTTTATTACCGCCCAGAGCTTAAAACCCCCCAACCCATTTGTAATTTTCAGTCTCGGTCTCTGTGTTAATAATATTTCTACCAATTCAAAAGATTACTGTATATGCATGAATATTGTTGTGTGACATTACGTACTGGCTAGAAAGTCTTCCGACTGTTAAATATTTTCCAGCAGAAAGTGTTCAGCAAAATAAAATCTGTCAAGACATTTCAGCTGCCTTGTATTGCAGATCGTTTATGGTAACTGGGAAAATACTGCAATGCACCACATATGTAGTAGGACTAGCATTTTCCAAAAGGTTAGAAGATGTTCCCCCTCCCCCCCTCCCTTCCCAGCCTGTAGGTGGTATTTTAATCAAGTTCTCATGGCAACATAGCAATTTAAAAGGATTGTAGCCAACGGAAAATGGGTCCTTTATGTATGTGCTTGAGGTGGGAAATATTAAATTAAAACACTTGCAACGGTTATTCGTGATTGCAGATCTTCCAAGGTTAAAAGAATGCCAAAAAGGGTTGTTCTTGCCACTATGCGAGTAACTTCAGAAAAGATTTATGATGTTTTTTTGAAGAAAGCTGAATGGTTTTATTTGCGTTTCTGAATATCCTCCCTCCAGATTTAACAGTTCCAGGATAGGTTGCTTTAGTGGCAGAGCAGCCACGGAGTGGTCTTCCAGTTGGTGTCTCCGGAATTGCCAAATGGCAGTGCCGGATTTTCCTATAGGCTAACAGGGCTTCAGCCTAAGGCCTCAAGATCAAGAGGGGCCTACATTCAAATTGTTAGCAAAATTAAAATTACACTATTCTAAAAACAGTGAACACTAAAACACTGAACCGAAAATAAGGAGAAATTCTACACATATGACTAATAAACAAACATAAAAATCTATCGGTTAAGATCGTTCCAGCGCCGCGGCAGTTGGGGAGCTCGCCCACATTCCCGGCACCGGCGGTTGGGCGAGAGGCGCGGCTGCTCCCAGTAGCCGCCCTGTCGACGCGGAGCCCACCAGCGGCCAGGCAGGTGAGGGCGAGGGGGCCGAGCCGGGCAGCTGAGCGCAGCAGGGGAGGCGGCTGGCCTCGCTGCCTTTGCCGCAGAGCAGAGCTGCCCTCCGTCGGGAGGCCAGCTATATATATTGATATATATTGGTATATATCACAGTAATGATGTATTTTATTGTCTCTCCTGTAATTTACAAACTTAAAAATGGGAGGTGAAAGGGCCTCATACGTGGAATAGCCTAGGGCCTCTGTTCATCTAAATCCGGCCCTGCCAAATGGTATTGTAGTAGTAATAGCTGCAGTCTGCATGCCTGGATTGCTTTTATTCTCTTACAATGTCTTCCTAATCTTAGAAATGTTGAATTTAGACACATCTTCCACTAGGAGCAGTTTTCTAAACCTTGCTCTCTTTGAAGCTAACATTTTCTGTTTGTTTTAATTCATATAGTCTAATGCAGGGATGTTGAACCTTTTCGGCACCAAGTGCCAAACTGGAATGTGTGTCCCAGTGGTGGGACTCAGCCAGTTCGCACCACTTTGGGAGCACCGGTTGGTAACTTTCTAAGCAGTTTGGTGAACTGGTTGTTGGAAGAAATCATTAGGGCAGAGAACCGGTTGTTAAATTATTAAGAGCCGAGGTGGCGCAGTGGTTAGGGTACAGTACTGCAGGCCACTTTAGCTGACTGTGATCTGCAGTTCAGCGGTTCAAATCTCACCGGCTCAAGGTCGACTCAGCCTTCCATTCTTCCGAGGTGGATGAAATGAGGACCCGGACTGTGGGGGCGTGTTGCTGACTCAATTTGCTAAAAAAAATTGTAAACCGCTTAGCGAGGGCTGAAAGCCCTATGAAGCGGTATATAAGTCTAATAAATAAATAAATAAATAAATAAATAAATAAATAAATAAATAAATAAATAAATAAATAAATAAATTTGAATCCCACCACTGGTGTGTGCATGCATGAACATGCATGTGTGCCATTGCCCTGGAAACTCAAAGACCAGCTGGCCGGGGCGTATGTGAGCTCTGGCCACCTGGTCTTCTGGTTTTAGGCACGCCGGCCACCTGCTCTTCGTGCATGCCGGAGTCCCAGAAACCCAATGGCCTTTGGGTTTCCAGGGCTCCGGTGCACATGCCGTCACTGGTCTATTATCTTCTTAATTATCTCCTCATCTTGCAGTGTTTCTTCATCTTTCCAATATTGTGCGAAGATAATCCAGAAGAGCAGCTGGTGACGGCGCACTTGCCCACAGAGAGGGCTCTGTGTGTCACCTCTGGCATGCATGCCATAGGTTCACCATCACAGGTCTAATGGATGCTGGGTGCTGACCATCTAGTCGCATTTCCCATGTGCCGTACATCACATCCACTGAATCTTTTGCCTTGCTCAAAGGAAGACATTTACATGTGTAGTACTTGGGTAATCCCTAAATTTGAAATGGGGGTGTAAATGCACATTTCTGTATAGTTGTCATTCATCCACATCTTAGTTTACACTTTGATATTCATCCCATCCACATTCTTGTGTGGGAGGGGTGAGATGTGTTGTGTTGCTTTTCAGAAAGTAGAATCAGATCAGGAGGAAAAGGAGAGGGGGCAATAGTAGGCAGACAGATGTATACCTGCGAGACCACCTACTGCCACCGGTAGCCTCCCACCGTCCAGTGCGATCCCACAGAGTTGGCTTCCTCAGGGTGCCGTCGGCCAGACAGTGTCGGCTAGTGACCCCCAGGGGGAGAGCCTTCTCTGTGGGAGCACCTTCCCTCTGGAATGAGCTGCCCCCGGAGCTTTGTATAATCCCCGACCTCCGGTCCTTCCGACGCACCCTAAAAAGTTGGCTTTTCCAGCAAGCCGGCCTGGCCTGAACAAAATAAAATAAATTATTGATTATTGTTAATTTTAATTGATTTTTTTAAATGTTATTGTTAATTTTAATTGGATTTGTTTTGGATATTCTATTTAATTTTTTAAAACTTTGGTAATATGTGTTTTTTTAATGTACGCCGCCCTGAGTCCTTGGGAGAAGGGCGACATATAAATCCAATAAACCAAACCAAACCAAACTAGTTATCTACTCTTTGAGTCTTCCTTAAAAGAGGAGTGGGATACCCAGTGGGTTGGTCACTGAAAACATAGGCCCTAGCACCACTGAAAGGCCAAATTGTACCTCTTCAGCACTAATTCTGACAATTCAGATCCTGAAGGAGGATATTTTCCACCAGAGGATAGGAATATGAAGGGTAGGAATATGAAGGAGAGCATGCTTATATGGTAAAGGCAGAACTACTTACGAATAATCTTGCCTTGGGAATCAAAGTTGGCTGGGTGACTTTGGGCCAGCCAGTCTCTCTTAGCTCAACCCTCTCCCAGGATTCTTGTTGTGGAGAAAATAGGAGAAGGAAGGACTATTAGCTATGTTTGCCACTTTGAGTTATTTATAAAAATAATAAAGACAGGATGAAAATCAATCAATCAATCAATATGATTAGGCTGGTTTCCTGCTATTTTTCTCTCTTCTATGCCAGCTGTCCTAGATAAGGGCAGCTGTTTCCCACATACCGATATATGGTAGGAAGGTAAAGAAAAGTCTGCATTACCTTCACCAACTCTTGACAGTTTAATCACAATGTTATTCAAATAATAAACTAATAAATGAACTTACTGTCATTTGGAAATGCCCTTGATTGCTCATTTGATAACACATTCGTGAGAAATTTGAGATAATTAAATATTCACAAGTAGCATCCGTTGACCAAGTCAGCCTATAATGGCACACAAATAAGTAGTTTGGACAGTTTGGAAGTTGCCTGAAAGTTTGTTCCTAGTTTATTCAGCAGTTGTCCATACAATACGGAATGCAAAATTTTGTATTTGGGGGAGGGGACACAAATGCATCATGTTTGCATTAGATTGGTTGTTTGATTGATTAAACTGACTCAAAACCTTAAAAAGACTTTGGTTATATTAATAAAAATTATTCATCTCAATCCGACTGCAGAAATTTTAATCAAAGTACTAATTTTGCATGGTTTCTATGAGTGAAAAGTTGATTACACATGTAAATACAGCTTAAAACTGAAAGCGTGCAGGACTTTTTCACACAGATGTATTTCAAAGAGCAGGGACCATTAACCAGAAGAATAATTACAATTAAAGATCTGTTACCTAGGCAACAATACATAAACATCTGTTTCTGGTCTACCTTATAGCCTTACATACTAGGATCATTAGCTGTCAACACTGAAAGGAAGAGAACTGGAGTGTACTCAACCTAGTGGAATGAACAGATGTGAGTCTATAGCAATAGCAATAGACTTATATACCGCTTCATAGGGCTTCCAGCCCTCTCTAAGCGGTTTACAGAGTCAGCATATCGGCCCCACAATCTGGGTCCTCATTTTACCCACCTCAGAAGGATGGAAGGCTGAGTCAATCCTGAGCCGGTGAGATTTGAACCGCCGAACTGCAGATAGCAGTCAGCTGAAGTGGCCTGCAGTACAGCACTCTACCCACTGCGCCACCTCAGTTCTACAAATAACTAGGCTCTGTGCCCAGTGGTGGGTTCTGGATTGGGCCCCCTGGCATCCTCCACATGAATGTGCACACACACAGGGTGCGTGTGTGCATGCTCCTTCCAGCAATGCCTCCGCAAGCCTCCATGACGCTCCAACTGCTCGGCGGAGCATCACGCAGGTGTTGTATGCTCCATGCACGTGTGTGGAAGTGCCGAAGGCTTTAAAGGACAGGAAAGGAGCTTGGGTGGGCCCTCTGGAGCACCATACCGGAGCGGTACCTGGTGCTCCGGGCAGGCTCCGGTACGCCCGTACTGGGGCATACCGCCTGCAATCCACCACTGTCTGTGCCATTTAGGACGGAAAATGTGATAATCAGTACCTTGAATCACACTCCAAAAGAAGCTGGGTGCCAGTGCAACTCCCATAGCAGTGGCATAATATAGACAAACCAAAACTGCACTTGCTACTACATTCTGGACCAGTTGTAATTTCTGGATAGTCTCCAACGACAGCCCCAAAGAGGATGCATTGCAGTAATTTGATGACTTGTGAGTGATCAAGGCCTCCCAATCCAGGAATGTAAGCTTTGGCACACAAGATGAATCAGGGACTTTTATCCATCGCTGCCTCTTTTCCTTGAACAGGAGTCACAAGTCCATGAAGACCCCCAAATTGCAGACCAGCTCCAATTGGAGGAGTGTACCCCTGCAATGGTCAAAGATGACCCCTCAGCAGAATCAGAAAAAAAAACCTAAAAGAGCAATAGCAATAGCAATAGCAGTTAGACTTATATACCACTTCATAGGGCTTTCAGCACTCTCTAAGCGGTTTACAGAGCCAGCATATCGCCCCCACAGTCTGGCTCCTCATTTCACCCACCTCGGAAGGATGGAAGGCTGAGTCAACCTTGAGCCGGTGAGAGTTGAACCGCCGAACTACAACTAGCAGTCAGCTGAAGTGGCTGAAATACTGCACTCTAACCACTGCGCCATCTCGGCTCTTCTAAGAGACACTTTGTCTTGACTCTAAGCTCTTGCTAGCTTTTGCTGGAGTTATTTATCACATATATAATATCGTTATTTGAGGTGATAATTATTTAACACTTTGACGTGCCATGAAATATATTGTAGTTTTCCTATTAAATAAAAAGCTATGCTTCGTTGAAAAACATCATCTCAATAATGTGTATATTAACCTCCATATGACTGCTTAAACTGTGAGCTATTTCTTTTATTTACTAGATTTGTGTTCCACTTTTTTAGAGGTCCTCAGGATTGTTGAGATGAATGATTTAAATTGTTTAAAGATAGCTTAGCAAGAAGGAGCTAAGCTCAATGTAGAGATGTTGTTAATTTCTTATTCTTTTCTTTTCAATATATCTTAGACCGTGTTTGGTAAAAATCTATACCGTGTACAGGTTCTGGGAAGTCAGGGGGGGGGTAAGGATGTGGGGGGGACTGGGGGGAAGGAATATATTAGGTTAGACAAGATGTGTTAGATCTCAATGTAATGTGACTTCACATGCATACTGTTCTTTTTTAATTTTTCTTTAAAAATACGATAGGCCAAGTATATTGATATGTAGCGGAAATACACCAAGGAGCAGAGGAGTGGGAAAGAAGAAAGATGGGCAGAGAGGGATGGGAGAGTGGGTGTGGGGGGGAAGGTGAGAAGGAAGGGGGGGAGTGGACGTGGAGAGAGGAGTGGTAGAGGGGGAGGGGAAGTAGGGTAGAGGGGGAGGATGGAGGGAAGATAGGAAGTTGGTGGGTGGTGGAAGAAAGAGGTGTATGGAGAGCGGAAGAGTTATATTGGGTTTCTATTTTCTGGGGCCTTGTTGACAAGAGGAATTGACGCAATTATTGTTTAATGCTGTATGGCGTTGGCTATCTACAGCAGTGTTTCTCAACCTTGGCAACTTGAAGATGTCCGGACTTCAACTCCCAGAATTCCCCAGTCAGCATTCGCTGGCTGGGGAATTCTGGGAGTTGAAGTCCGGACATCTTCAAGTTGCCAAGGTTGAGAAACACTGATCTACAGTATACATGTGAGTGTATGAAAATGAAAATAAAAAATTTGTGGGAAGACTGTTGAGATGAGAGTTACCCCAGGGTGTTTTCTGTGGGTGAGGGTGAGGATGAGTATTGAGTCTTCCCACTCCTAGTCCCAACTCTTTAACCATTACAGTACACTGGCCCTTTTGTGCAAGATATAAACAACGTTAGATGTTCCCAAGATCCGAATCAGCTGCTGCTATGGCCAGCAAGAGTGAGAGCCATCCAGCCCTTGAAAAAATGAACTATTAAGAACTGACGGACGAGATAAAAGGTTCATGGAGTCTAAGGAGACAGGGAAAACCGAGTGCGGGATTCTGACCTAGTCACGTCAGACTGAAAGTGTGACAGGATTTCAACTGACAAACGCTTTGACATTTGAATACAGTCTTTTCATTCAATTAAGTGTGCAGAGGCCAAGAATAATCTTTCACCGAGGGACCGTCCCTTTGGGTATGAGCGGAGGTTATCAATGGGGCAAACATCTCATTTTTCAGTGAGTAAGAAAGTACACTAGATTTCATTCAAAGCCCTGCGGCATCTGTTTTTAGACAGACGTCATTACTATTCAGCATCCCATTAGGGGGGGGGGGGTTGTAAATTGGAGCTGTATAAGAATGGAACAGGATTTACTATGTTATTTTTTATATACATTGCATACTGTCGTCGAAAAGAGAATTCCCCAGTGCTACTGCTGTTCATGGGTTACATCAGGGGTGGGTTTCTCGCCCCGTTCCAACCGGTTCAGTTGGAACGGGCCGGCGGCGTCCCCGTGCACGCGCGCGGTGCACGCATGCGTACTAGCGTCTGTGCGATGCTCCAGCTGCTCCTGGAGGATCACGCAGGCGCTGTATGCGTCCTGCGCATGCGTGGAAGCGCAGAACTCGTCAAAACCGGGTAAGGAGCGCGGGCGGGCGGGTGGGCCCTTTGCCGTTCCCGGAAGTTACTTACTTCCGGGTTCGCCGACCAACCGGTTCGCGGGGACCGCCGCGAACCGGTTGAAACCCACCCCTGGGTTACATGTATGCTGCCATGCTGTTCATTAGCCCAACAAGGGCAATATTTCATGCAGTATATTTCTATGTTTAGCTCTGAATGTTAGTACAGTGCTGTAGTCTGTGACATGCTGTCATTCTGCGCACTCTTCCCCCTAGACCTGCGAGAAATGCAGACATCAGTAATTTGCTAATGCTTTGTGTACAGTATATGGGGCTTCAGCTTGGAAGCTGCTTTTGAGTTCAGAACGAACAGGAGTTACAGTTTGCCTCTGATCTGTTGTAGAGATTTTCTGGAAAGTTTAGAAATCGGACCAGATGAGAAATAAAAATATTGTATAGGTCAGCAAATGCCTGCTTTATTCCATAAAGCTAAAAAATAAAAAGCTGGGAGAAGTCTTATAATGAGGAGCAGATTCAGATTATGTTTGCTGGGCATTAGTGAAATAGTAAAAGAAAGATGTTCTAGTCAAGCTTAGCTGTGCCTGAATCTCTTAAATGGCTTTTGGTGAAAAGCTTATTAGCAAACAGATGCTCAAATGTCATGCTCGGAATTTAGCATTTATTATTGTTAGAGTTGCAGAACATGGAAGTGTTCTGCAGAAGTGAACTGGGGCAGAATTCTTCAAACTAAACTTCATGGTAGGAATGTCCCATTGGTTTGGACTGGGTGAATGCAGTCCGTCTTTGGATTGGATTGTTCTTGAGTAAAGAGGTATCTTTGGACCTTAAAAGGCTGTGAGCATGTGGAAAGTCTTTCCCTCTGGGCCATCACAAAAAGTAAAGACTTCCACATATACAGAGGAGAAATGTGATGCAGAAACAGAACTTGACCCTCTTTATAGAATGGTAGCTTTTCTGTGAAGGCAGGGCCTAAAATATAGGCCATTCCTCCTCTTTCTTTATTCATGTTAGAAGCACCTATAAAGTATAGACATATGACATTCCTCATAGAAATGAGGAATTGTCTTTAAGAAATCTTAAGCAGCAATTCCTAAGTTTTCTATTTTACTGAATCAATGAATCAATGTTCCTGGTTAGCTGCTTTTTTGCTTACGTTGTCTTAGAACCTCAGATCTGGCTTCAGATTCTGATGCAGGACTAACAATAATATACTCTACATTCTTTTTTTTATTTTTATTTTTTATTTTTTTAAATATAGTTTTTTTATTTTCCATTTTCATAACATATAATCACATGTATACTATTACATAGCCAATATCCTATTGTATTAAGTAGTAATTACATCAGTTCCTCTTGTCATCAACGCCCAGAAAGATAAAAACCCATTATTAGCTCTTCTGCTCTCCATACACCTCTTTCTTCTACCTCTCTCCTACCTCCTTTTTTCCCTCCATCATCCTTTTTTACTCTACTTCCCCTTCCTTTCTCCTTCTCCTCTCTCTTCATTCCACTCCTCCTTCTCCTCCTCATCTTCCTCCCTTAACCTCTCTCCTATCCCTCTCTTCCCATCTTTCCTCTCCTCTGTTTCCCACTCTTCCTCTCATTCACTTGGTGTATTTCAGCTTCTGAGCAAACTCCATTCTGTGTTGGTGGTATTTATACTTCCATATCAACATACTTAACATATCTTAGTTTTAAAGAAAAAATAAGAGAAGACAGTATACATGTGCAGACATATTACTTTAAGATCTAACATCCCTCGGCAAGCCTAATATACTTCCCTCCCTCCCTCCCTCTACATTCTTCTTACTAATTGTTTTCTGCCTCCGCTGCTCTAGGCCTGTAAATAAGTGAGAAGAGAACCTGCCTTCGGTCTCCTCTCTATCTTCGGTCAATATAATCCAACCCTAAGTCCAATGTATTGTAATTTCTCTCATCCTGGAATCAGATTTTTTCAGTCCTTCTTCAGTCTTTTCTGACAAAATGCCAAAGAGCATCTCCTTCCAAAAATTCCCATGCGCAGTCATCCTGCACTGAATCCCCTCTTCTTCTTTTTTAACACTTCATGGAAAGAACATTTGACCATGCCAGGTTCGAAGGAGTTTATTTAGTAGAAAGTTCAAAGCCATGAAGATAATCTCACCGTTCAAGTGTAACAGCTGGCCACTCCGTGTTTGTCTGAAATGGGCAAGAAATGTGACATTAACAGGCGTTCCTCTTTTATTTCTCTGTGCTGAACAAAGACATTACAGGATTTACTGCACCTTACTCTCAAAGATCCTTTTCTCCTTTTCAATTTTTGTTTATTTTTCAAGTACTTTTATGTGGCTTAAGTAAAAAGAAATGAACCTAAGTGGGTTAACACCGAGGTACATAATAAATTATACGATGCATCACGTTAAAGCGATCAATATCACTATATAAACACATTTTAACAAGATCATTAGCAATATGTAGCCCTCTCCCATCCTAGGTATAGCTTGTCTGTCTGTCTGTCTGTCTGTCATCTAATTTATATAGCCTTCCATCTCAAGATCTGCTGGACAGCACACAAGCACTTGAACCACTATAAATAACTTTGTTTTTCTATAGTACAATCATTAAAACTGTAAAAACAATATAAAACTGTTGTGACTCAGCAGAAGTTTGCTGTGAGTTGAGTCGGGATGCAGGAATAACAATGCAGCTGGGGCTCGTTAGTGTGGTCTTCTGGAGATAAAAGGACTGATGGTGCCACGCCCTGGTTGCAGAAGTCAACGTTCATTCGTTCGTTCGTGGTTCGTTGTTCATTGGCCGTGGTTTGTTTGTGAGAGGCACTTGGATAAGTGATTTGCTTTCTGTAACCCTGATTCAAAGAGACACTTGGAGAAGTGATTTGCTTTCTTTCTGTAAACCTGGTGTTGCTGTAATAGCTCTGTGTTTTTGCATTCTGCTGCGTAACCGTTTTGCCAGAGACATTATTTAGGTTTATTTGGGGCTCGCAGCCAGCGTGAGCCAGGACTGATAAAGTTATTTCCTTTTAAGTCTGTCTGACTGTCGTCTGTGATGAGCAAAGAAGGTGGGTCAGAACATAAAACTATATAAAACGGTATAATAAAATACTGAGCCAAAGTAAATGCATCTATCCTTAATATCAGTACAGTCACTGCACTGGCTCTACCCCATTCCTGGGTCCTCGCGATTGTGGGCAAAGCCATGTTTTGAGGGCCTTGTGAAAGGCTAGCAAAGTCAGGGTCAGTCTGTGGCCTAAGGGTTGATGTTCCAACAATACATAGAAAAGACTCTTTTTATCCAATATGCCTGCAACTCCAATTTTACCAACTTTCTAAAGGTGGACAAGATGCAGATTTTACTACTGGGGAAGCTAATTCCACAGAATGGAGTTCTGGCAGAGATTGCTTTCTCGTGACCAGCCAGGGGGGCTGAACAGCATCAAAACAGCAGGCAGATTTGGGTGATTGAGAAGACCCATCTTTTCAGCATGAATTGTATGTATGTAAAAAGGGAAATGACTTTTATCACTCCTGTTGTTCTTGCTGTTTTAACAGGTTGACAACGCCCTCCCCCCAAATACCTCTGTATGATTTTGTTATGTTTCACAGAGGTGTAGTTATTAGCATAATTTCTGTATTCACACTTTTTCAATGGGTAGCAATAGCAATAGCAGTTAGACTTATATACCGCTTCATAGGGCTTTCAGCCCTCTCTAAGCGGTTTACAGAGTCAGCATATCGCCCCCACAGTCTGGGTCCTCATTTCACCCACCTCGGAAGGATGGAAGGCTGAGTCAACCCTGAGCCGCTGAGATTAGAACCGCTGAACTGCAGATAACAGTCAGCTGAAGTGGCCTGCAGTACTGCACCCTAACCACTGCGCCATCTCAGCTCGTAAATTCTGCATTAAGTATCCAGGTTCCAAGCCTTAAAATAGGACCTTGTACGTTATCATGAGCATCTTGAATTGTACCCATAAATAAGTTGGGAGCCAATGCAGTTCTCAAGAGTACCAGTATTAATATGTCCATGAAGAGAAATTCTCATTAGTACACAGACAGCTGCATTCTGCACCAGGTGAGGTTTCTAGGTGATTTTCAAGGGCAAAATACAAGATGGAAATCTATTTTGATAATGACAAGAAGAGAAATGATAGTTGCTGATGCCTCCCAGTCCAAGAACAGAAACAGGGCAAAGAGTATTCAGACAACAGTTTCTCCACCTGCTGTTAAAATTTATGGACCTCTCCCCCCATCAACACTGCTCTGGAATTCATTTTCTAGATTAATCGCCACACTGTCGTGTTTAGACTGATCCTCAATCTACCCTTCCCCATCCAAAGCAATGGATTGTTGATGTGATGTTTATCAATACAGAAACTGAATTAGTGTTTTTTTTAACAAAGGGGTAAAGAAGAAGAAGAATTTTAAATAATCTGGTAGATTTGACATCCTATTCTTTTCTGTTTCTGATACAAGTTTCCAGACACATTTTTTTCTCATTGTTCTTCATCTTAATTTTAAGTTTTTGTGTAACTTTGTATTGGCAACTCAGTTATGTTATGTATATTTGTGCATAATATTTCATATATATATATATATATATATATATATATATATATATATATATATATATATATATATATATATATATATATATATATATAATAAAGATAAACTTTGCAATTAGCTTTTAGATATTCTTTTAAAAATTAATATAATTGATATTTGAAACATTAGAAAAGGTTTAGGATGTTGAGGGAAATATTAGATTAACAAAGATAGAGAATTTCAGTGACAAATAATAAACTAATGAAAATTTCCAGTATTACTCAAATTTTGGAATTTTATTGGGATGAATTGGGATATAAGAAATTAAAGACTAATGTGTTTCCCATTGACACAATCATTTTGCTAACATTTTAGGGCTGTTTTAACCTAGGCTTGGAGTCTTGGGGTGATATGAAGTACAACTCAGAATAGCCTCAATTCTTGACCATTCTGGCCAGTTTTTCTGGGATAGCAATAGCAATAGCAGTTAGACTTATATACCGCTTCATAGGGCTTTCAGCCCTCTCTAAGCGGTTTACAGAGTCAGCATATTGCCCCCAACAACAATACGGGTCCTCATTTCACCCACCTCGGAAGGATGGAAGGCTGAGTCAACCTTGAGCCGGTGAGATTTGAACAGCCGAACTGCAGAACTGCAGTCAGCTGAAGTAGCCTGCAGTGCTGCACTCTAACCACTGCGCCACCTCGGCTCTTAATATATATGCATTCAGTCCTACATGGCCTACTCATTTCAGGAAACTTAAAAATATGTAATTCTTAATGTAGGTTTGATTGTTTAAAAATCAACAATAGAACATTTTATTTTATAATATACTATGGATGTTATATATATTTATCATCTAAATGCACCCAAATATTGATACCTATTCTGTCATTTTATAATCTGAGGTTATAATATCTGGTTTGATCTTTGGAAGGAAGTTCTGTTTTTGTCAATTAGGAGTTTTCATCTGGTCAATAGTTTTTTTTCTCCTTGAACTGAAGCTTTTCTCATCAGTATAGCTGTGGCCCGGTTAAGAAACTTCCAATTAATTATGAATCAACTTAAGTGGTTCACGAGGTAGTCCTTTTCATTTATTTATGGTTACCTAATAGTAGGATGGGTCAAAATTGTGTTCTATTTCCAGGCTAAAATAACTTTTTTTAAATTTTTAAATGAATAGTTTTAATTTTTAAAAGCTATTTTAAATTGGTAATATATATATAGTTGTATGAAAAAGTCCTGTATGCTTTATGGTTTACAGTTTATAATATTTTTTGGATAGACCATTGATTTTATGATATTTTATGCTAACTGCTGTGCAAATATTGTTATATTTAAAGAAATACTGGTGGTTTTTAAGTGAAGAGCATAAGCTTTTTGCAATTTGGTGCTGTTTGGATGGGGATTGTGAATTTTCTTGCATGCTTACAATGACTATGAAAACAGATTAACTGATGCATACCCAGTGGCATGCGTGTTGCAATTACTAAGGCCGGTGCTAGTGTTTTGTTACATGGCACGACATAACCGCGGTAGACTAAAGCGCGCCGACAACACCGCGGCGCTAAAACCGCGATGTCAAAAGCGCGCCCACAACAGCGCGCCGACAACAGTGCACCGACAGAAGCGCGATTTAACTTAAGGTAAGGTTTAGGTTTAGGTTTAGGGTTAGGTTTAGGGTTAGGTTTAGGGTTAGGTTTAGGGTAGGTTTAGGGTAGGTTTAGCGTTAGGTTTAGGGTTATTTTTAGGGTTATGTTACAGCGCGCTTCTGTCGGCGTGCTGTTGTCGGCGCGCTGTTATCGCACGGCTTTGACTGTGCGGTTTTGTCACCGTGCTTTAGTCACACGCACTTTAGTCTACCGCGGTTTTGTGGTGGAACCGTTTTGTTAATATTTTTATTGTTTCTGGCCCTGAAAAGGATTGTTTAGTTAACCAAACATGGTTTCTAATATGAAATTGGCCAGCCCTTATTGCTTCTCACCAGGCGGCATCACTTCAGCAGAGACTGTATAAACACCCAGCATGGGGAGGGCCATGGGGGGGGTGGGGTAGTGATGGAACAGGTCACCTACTTCAGGCCACCCAAAGTCTTCCCCAAACCAGAGGTACGTCATTCTCCCTCCCCTGCGGTTCCCTCAATTGCTTCCCCCCCCCCACATCCTGTCGCATTAGGTGACTTCCTTTCTCAGCACTGGAGGCCAAATCAAGCTGATCTGGGGCAGATGGGTAAACCTACTATTATAAGCATCCTTCTAAACTCATAGCGATAATTATTTACAACTTTTGTTTTGAAATCCACCAGTTCCTTAATTTGACTTAATTTGGCTGCCCCTGAAAAGTGTTCGGAGACTACAATTGGTCCAGAATGCAGCCGCGCGAGCGATATCGGGTGTATCTAGATACACCCATGTCACACTTATCCTCCGCGAGCTGCACTGTCTCCGAATGTGCTTCAAGGTGCTGCTTATCACCTTTAAAGCCCTACATGGCCTAGGACCCGGATATCTGCGAGACCGCCTCCTGCCACATACCTCCCAATGGCCGATAAGATCTCACAGGATGGGCCCGTCGACCGGACAATGCCGGCTGGCAACTCCTCGGGGGAGGGCCTTCTCTGTAGCTGCCCCGGCCCTGTGGAACTATCTACCCATAGAGATCCGGACACTTTCCACTCTCTCGGCCTTCCGAAAGGCCACAAAAACCTGGCTATTCTGGAAGGCCTGGAGCTGTTGACCTCATGAATGAGGTCCAGCCCCACCCAGTTTGAGTGTATGATGTGTTGCTTTTTAATCTGTTTTTCTCTTCCCTTATTTTTAACTTTTTATCTTTTTAGTTTTGTATTTTGTAAGCCGCCCGGAGTCCTTTGGGATTGGGCGGCATATAAATTCATTAAATTTACAATTTACAATTTGAGTTGCAATAATTAAGTGAGAGAACCATTCATCGGCTTCATTACTGTGGCATGAGGGCCAGTGGCAAATGAGGGCAGATCTTAAGAATTGGGTAGAAAGCATTACAATGGAGCTGTGAAGGGGAAGCCTATTGTTTTCCAAATGTTGTTAATTTACAATTATCAGCAACTCTCATCTCTGGCTGTGCTAGTTGGAGTTGCTACACGTGGAAGACCACAAATGCATCACCCTGATCTATCTACACACAAAAAAAATTAAATCCTCTCTCCACTTAGTCAGATTTCCATTCTGCAACAGAATCCTTGTATAACAAACTTTGCGGAATATCTCAGAAGTTGAAACAAAATTCCAGTGTGTCCCCAAGGTAGCATATAATACAATCAATTTTAAAATGCATTGAAATTAACAGTAGCACAGAAGATTAATAGGGAAGCCATAAAGTATACAAACCACAAACCATCAATCTATTCCAGTTACTGCTTTCTAATAGAAAGAATAATAGAACAGACTAGAAGCCAAAACACTTTGGAGAGATGTCAGGGCATTGGGGAGAAAGGTTGTTTCTTGGTTGAGAGAAACCGCCTACTGCCAATTACCTCCCAAAGACCCATTAGATCACACAGATTAGGCCTCCTCCGGGTTCCGTCTACTAGCCAATGTCATCTGGCCACTACCCGGGGGAGGGCCTTCTCTGTGGCAGCTCCGGCCCTTTGGAACGAGCTCCTCACAGAGATTCGGACCCTCACCTCTCTCCAGGCCTTCCGAAAAGCCCTTAAAACCTGGCTGTGTCGGCAGGCCTGGGGTCGATGAGTTCCCTTCCCCTCTCGAATCGTGTGGCTGTTGGTTGTTTTAAATGCCCTGTATTTTTTGTTGTATTTTTTGTGTTTCCCTTCCCCTCCTTGGGTTTGTGTGCTGCCCTGAGTCCCGCTGGGAATAGGGCGGCATATAAATAAAATGAACCTTGAACCTCGAACCTTGGTTGAGAACACTGTTCAGATGCAAGTATTCTATTGCTTCTGAGAGTACGATGAGATACACAAAGGAGATTTGGACTGGCTAGAGAAAAACATTGGAAACTTTTTATATACTGAGAGTTCTAGAACAGTGGTTCCCAAACTTGGCAACTTTAAGACTTGTGGACTTCAACTCCCAGAATTCTCCAGCCAGCTCTGCTGTGCTGGCTGGAGAATTCTGGGAGTTGAAGTCCACAAGTCTTAAAGTTGCCAAGTTTGGGAACCACTGTTCTAGAATGTCAGATTTGACTGATGTCCTAATGGGCTACTAATTTGCTTGTAATAAATGTAGTATTTATGGTAGGAATACTGAATACTGAGCAAGCAACTGCAACTGAATTTCTGTAGTGGAGGCTATGGACCTCACTTGACCAAGACAGCATCCAAACACACCCTTCCCTTGGGAACAAGTCAGGAGGTGGAGCAGGATTGCAGATTTCTTTGCAATCTTCTGCTGTTTTTATTTCCCCCTCACTCCGGCAAAATGACTGGCAGTTTCACAGGTTTTCTGAGGAGGAGGAGGAGGAGGAGGAGGAGGAGGAGGAGGAGGAGGAGGAGGAGGAGGAGGAGGAGGAGGAGGAGGAATTTAAGATGCTGCCTCTCGGTCTCCCACAAGCAACATTAATGGGGAAGTTGGCAGAAGGTCAGATGTTGCTGTGGTAATTTTATTCCTCTGTTTAGGTAAATGATTATTTCTGAAAGGATGACCCGATGAGTAAGAGGATGTCTTGTTATAACACCATTCTTAACTCATTTTATCACATACTCTTTAATTTATTGTCCCAAAGGTGCTTTTCCAAGAAGCAACTGGACTTTCTTGTTTTCCTTTAAAGACGTTTCACTCCTCATCCAAGAAGTCCCATCAATTCTGACTAGACGGTGTGGAATGGAAGGATGTATATATATCTGACCATCTTTTTATAGCATGATAACTTCAGGTTGTTGGGCAGAAGTTGAGGTTCTTCTCTCAAGTTCTTACTTTCTTATTTATTTTTTACTTACGGAAGCCCTCCACCTTCTTCAGAAGATACCACAGCAGTGGTGGGTTTCAAAATTGTTCGAACCTACTCTGTGGGTGTGGCCTCCTTTGTGGGAGTGGCTTACCGCCCATGTGACCGGATGGGAGTGGCTTGCCGCCCATGTGACCGGATATGAAGATGCCGACGACACTTGTCAGAACCACCTTAAATTACCTCTCACACAGCACTGGCATGCATAAGAATAGGATGTAAACTTGTTTTCTAAAAGGCATCTTTGGTTTGCGTTAAAACAACTTCAACACACGCAATGTTCTGATTGCACCACAAACGCAGTAGTCATCCTTACCTTTCACAGAGGCACTGAGTTTTATAAATAGGAGCATGATAGTGTAGAATAATCCTATCCAAGGACCAGTGGTGGGTTTCAAAAAAGTTTGGAGCCTCTTCTGTAGGTGTGGCCTGCTTTCTGGGTCCACTGGTGGAACCTCTTCCAAACGGTTTGGTAGATTTGACGAACCGGTTCTACCGAATAGGTGCGAACTGGTAGGAACCCACCTCTGTACCACAGCATACCAGAAGCAGCAGTAAATGCCACAGAAGTCAGACAGACAGTCTGTCTGTCTCTAGGCTCACCTTTTGAAATCAGGAACAGATATCATTCAAGTAGCCGAGGTGGCGCAGTGGTTAGAGTGCAGCACTGCAGGACACTTCAGCTGACTGCAGTTCTGCAGTTCGGCTGTTCAAATCTCACCGGCTCAAGGTTGACTCAGCCTTCCATCCTTCCGAGGTGGGTGAAATGAGGACCCGGATTGTTTTTGGGGGCGATATGCTGACTTTGTAAACCGCTTAGAGAGGGCTGAAAGCCCTATGAAGCGGTATATAAGTCTAACTGCTATTGCTAACTGCTATTAATTGTATGTAAAGCAGCAGTTTTGCTGATTAAATTGTATTTCTGGATTATTTTTTTTGTTAGGATTATATACATTTAATATTGTTTAGCATTGTACAGTCTCATAATTACAGTATTGATATTTTGTTTGGGGGGGGGGGCTTGGAATTTTGCAAGCTTTCTTTTAATAATATGGGCTACTTTGGGTTAGTTTACATCAAAAAGTATCCGCGACAAAAAAACCAGGCCTACACACAAAGGTTCAATTTAACGGATTTATAGGTAAAAGCCTATGCACAGGAACCTTCTCAAGTAAAGTTTCAGCACCTGGTTAGAGTGTCAATGGTTAGAGTCAGTTGGGAGGTGGGGGTGTTGGACAGTTGATTTGTGGCTATGTAGTGATTCTAGGCTGATCCCTCTTTTCTCCCTTCCCCTCTGGCTCTGCCAGTCTTTCTCCTTCTAAAAAGCAGCACACAGGACCATTCAAATGAGAGTTATAAACTGGAGTGTTATGTTATGTTATGTTTATTAGTCTTGTATGCCGCCCACTCCCGGAGGACTCCGGGCGGCTTACAATAAAAAGGGGAAAGGGAATAAATAAGACAAACAGCAATTTAAAATACAACAACATTCATAGTTACCGTGAGGCTGGATACTTCAACAGCCCCCGGCCTGCCGGAGCAGCCAGGACTTAGTGGTTTTACGGAAGGCCTGGAGGGTCGTAAGATTAGATTAGATTAGATTAGATTTAGTTTATTTGTATGCCACCCTTCTCCGGGAGGGACTCAGGGCGGCGAACAACTCGAAAGGGGAAAAGGGGATACAAACACAATACACGTAATTAAAGTACACAAGAGTCATACAGCCATACAAGTCGAGAGGGGAGGGGAACTCATCAACCCCAGGCCTGCCGACACAGCCAGGTTTTGATGGCTTTCCGGAAGGCCTGGAGAGAGGTGAGGGTCCGGATCTCCATGGGGAGCTCATTCCAGAGGGCCGGAGCTGCAACAGAGAAGGCTCTCCCCCGGGGGGTCGCCAGCCGACATTGGCTGGCAGATGGAATCCGGAGAAGGCCTAGTCTGTGCGATCGAATCGGTCTTTGGGAGGTAATTGGCAGGAGGCGGTCTCTCAGGTACCCAGGTCCGATGCCATGAAGGGCTATAAGTAACGACTAGCACCCTGAGTGGAGAAGATGGACTGACTATACTCAAAATAAACATGGGACTAAGAAATTCCAGATAGTTTATGACTGAAGAAACAAGGAATGATATAATCTGTTTAGAGCTGGCCTAGCAAAGAGGAGTTAAAGCTCAAATGAAAGATGAGACTAACTTTTTTAAAAAGTTTATCTTAGAATATCTTTGTTAAAGATTTATACCCTGTATTGGTTCTGGGAAGTCGGGGGCGGGGGGAAGGTTGGGGGTGGGTGGGTGGGGAGGCTAGTGGGAGGGAGATAATATTTTTAAAAGTTTTTTTTTTCAAAATTTTCAATAAAAAGCAGCACACAGAGAAATTGTGATGATAACAGCTCACCATCCATAAACACTATGAGCAGGGATTTTTTTATTTTACTTCTTGAATGATGGTATTGCAACAAGTTTCATCTGGCAAAGTTCACTCCTTTGTAATAGTTGTACAAAAGCCCCACTTTCTACTGCCGCTGGACACCTCAGTCCAGTGTTTCCCAAACTTGGCAACTTTAAGACTTGTGGACTTCAACTCCCAGAATTCTCCAGCCAGCTCTGCAGAGCTGGCTGGAGAATTCTGGGAGTTGAAGTCCACAAGTCTTAAAGTTGCCAAGTTTGGGAAACACTGCCTTAGTCCATAATTGTATTGGGTTTTTTTTTTAAAGGTAAAACTCTAACGCTGTATCACATTGTGTAACAATCATAGACAGTCTACAACTCTATGGCAGTGCACGTGTTTTTCATGCTGGAGGACCTGCATTACTATCTATTATCTTCAGCTTTAAAAAAAAGATTCTTGGAACTAAATTAGAAAAGATTTAATTTCTGCAGTTTTGGATAGCTGCCAAAGGAAAGAAACAATACTGGTCAAATCAGACCCTTGGTGATTCAGCATAAGGCTTTCTGTTTGTATTCTAGTAATTGCATTTTGTAAGCAGAAAAAGGTGAACCGTTTGAGATCCATTGGCTTAAATAAACCAAAATGTGCCTGAATTCCTACTACAGCAACTTTCTATTGTCAAAAAGACGATAATCAGCCCATCTAAATGCTAAGCAGTTGATTCCCCTTAGTCTCCCTAAGATTAACAGCAAGTAGTAGTGGGCATTCAGGAATTTTAAAAAACACACAACTTAGCTGTAAAATATAGTAAATTGTATTATATCACGAGTACTATATGTCAAGATAACATGTGAAGAAACTTTCAACTTATAACATCTTCTAACTGCTTCCTTGCAGTTTTACAAATAGAAGTAAATGAAGCAGTGGTGGGTTTCAAAAATTGTTGGAACCTACTCTGTGGGTGTGGTCTCCTTTGTGGGAGTGGCTTGCCAACCATGTGACCGGATGGGAGTGGCTTGCCGCCCATGTGACCGGATATGAAGATGCCGACGACACCTGTCAGAACCACCTTAAATTACCCCACACACAGCACTGGCATGCATACGAATAGGATGTAAACTTGTTTTTTAAAAGGCATCTTTGGTTTGCGTTAAAACAACTTCAACACACGCAATGTTCTGATTGCACCACAAACACAGTAGTCATCCTTGCCTTTCACAGAGGCACTGAGTTTTATAAATATGAGCGTGATAGTGTAGAATAATCATATCCAAGGACCAGTGGTGGGTTTCAAAACATTTTGGAGCCTCTTCTGTAGGTGTGGCCTGCTTTCCGGGTCCACTGGTGGAACCTCTTCCAACCGGTTTGGTAGATTTGACGAACCGGTTCTACCGAATAGGTGCGAACTGGTAGGAACCCACCTCTGAAATGAAGGCAACTTCAAGAAAAAAACACACAAAGATTTTTGCTATATTTACTATATTGAAGTCAAGTACAAAACTTTCAATGTATTTTTTCTTTTTC
Organism: Thamnophis elegans; assembly: GCF_009769535.1. Classification (NCBI taxonomy): domain Eukaryota; kingdom Metazoa; phylum Chordata; class Lepidosauria; order Squamata; family Natricidae; genus Thamnophis; species Thamnophis elegans. The sequence goes on along the minus strand of NC_045541.1, from coordinate 3,383,504 downwards.
TTCGTATCTCTAAGATGGTGCTTTCTTTCTCATTTTCCTATGCAACCATATTTCAGTTTTTTCATTGGGTGGGAAAGAATATCTACAGCCTGTTTACTAGCGGTTTCTCTTTCCCTTCTTATTAGAAGAAAAATTATAAAGGACAAGAAGTATGGCAGACGATAGGAAAGATGAAGCTAAGGCACCGCACTGGACCACGGGTCAGTTAGCAGAAGCTTCTTCACATCCGCATGCCGCAGAGATGAAGGAGCAAAGTGGCCCAGGGGAAGGACTGGTCAGAAGTTCTAATGGGTTTCCATACAAAGAGGATGAAGCTGGAGAATATGGCGCACATGGACCACAGACCTCCTATTCCAGAACCAAAGAGAATGGAATCAATGGAGAACTAACTACAGGAGAGAAAGATACTGCAGGTAAATTATCAAAAGACTACTCTTCTTTCATTCTCGAAATCCTTGCTTTTAAGGGAGAGAGCATTGCAGGGAATATTTTTTCAAGCAATAGCATCCTAATAACTTGAATCGGTTTTGGCTTCCTCAGATAACATACTTATGTTACTAAAAAAACCAACCTGTGCAGGGTATTTGAATTGGAATCCAATTCTGAAAGTGGAAAGAAAGTGTTTATATGTAGTTGCTCTTACAAAGGTTACAAAGCCAGTGAGATCTTAACAAGGACTTACTAGTAAGAGCAGAAACATTGGACTGAATTCTAGTGGCTGAACAAAGTCTTACTTAAGCAAAGCCATGCTTCTTGTTTAAAAACTAGTTTTCAGTGAAAAAAAATGGCAGACTTTATAAAAATTAACTCTGTGCTCCTTGAAAAAATGTTTTACGTTTTTTACAAAAAAAAGAAAGGGATGCTAGTGTATCATTATAGCGCTAAATTCAGCTAGTAATGTCACAGATGTTTTTGTTGCATTTATAATGGAATTAACTGAAGTATAATTGGTGAATACGTGGCCCGTTGTAGGGGGCATAGGGAGATGGCATTGAAGGCCAGGAGGCCAAAGCAATTGTTGGATAAGAGAAGTTCAATTCAGGTGAAGAAATTAATTTAAATAAGTGCCTCAGGCCCCTCCCTAGGTCACAGGAAAATAATGTTAGGTGGGGGGGAAGCACATTCAGACTTGCAAGAGTCTCCTACAAGCACTGTTGGTGTTAAAATAAAAGTAGTCCTCCCCTATATGGCATTGGTTTCTTAGTCTGTCCACCTTATAGGCTGACACTTGCTTTGATTAAAGCCTAAGTAACTACTTAATATTAATGTCAATAAGATCTCATTTTCTTTTAGTAGTTCCAGGTTGCCTTACAGGTGACCCAACAAAAGCGCACCGACAAAACCGCGGCAAGAAAACCGCGACGTCATAAATGCGCCCACAACGCGCCGAACAAAACCACGCCCACAAAAGCGTGATTTAAGTTAAGGTAAGGGTTAGGTTCAGGGTTAGGTTTAGGGTTAGGGTTAGGGTTATTAGGTTGTTATTAGTTGTTTGTTGAAGGCGCGCTTTTGTCAGCGCGCTGCTGTTGGCGCACTTCTGTGCTCATTCGTCGGCACGATTTCGACCTCGCGGTTTTCTCACTGCGGTTTTGTCAGCGCGCTTTTGTCAAGCGCACATTTGTCAGTGAACCTGCATTACATACATTCTATATGATACAACTTTTATCAATAAATGATAACAGATCTTGGTCTATTCATGCAACATACTGTGATCCTGGCATAGATGTCCTCCTTCTGCAGAGGCAGAGACCATTTCAGTGCCTTCCAGGCTTCCGTAACACAGCTCTACGGATAGAAAATAAACAGATCTGGGGAACATATTGTCATAACAGCCCCTTGCCTGCTGCATGCTGTTTTTAGTTTTAGCAAAAGAGAAGATTTTTTTAAATGGAGGGGTACATCTCATATTCTTTGGGATGTGTAGGCCAGGCTCAGGAGACAGATAATAATCTCAGGCTAATTGTTTGGTTTGGGTTCAATCCAGAGGTGGGTTGCTCCTGGTTCGGCCCAGATTGAGCGAACTGCAGTGGTGGGTTTCAAAAATTGTTCGAACCTACTCTGTGGGTGTGGCCTCCTTTGTGGGAGTGGCTTGCCACCCATGTGTCCGGATGGGAGTGGCTTGCTGCCCATGTGACCGGATATGAAGATGCCGACGACACTTGTCAGAACCACCTTAAATTACCTCACACACAGCACTGGCCTGCATAAGAATAGGATGTAAACTTGTTTTTTAAAAGGCATCTTTGGTTTGCACTAAAACAACTTCAACACACGCAATGTTCTGATTGCACCACAAACGCAGTAGTCATCCTTACCTTTCACAGAGGCACCGAGTTTTATAAATAGGAGCATGATAGTGTAGAATAATCATATCCAAGGACCAGTGGTGGGTTTCAAACAATTTCAGGACCTCTTCTGTAGGTGTGTCCTGCTTTCCGGGTCCACTGGTGGAACCTCTTCTAACCGGTTCCGTAGATTTGATGAACAGGTTCTACCGAATAGGTGCGAACTGGTAGGAACCCACCTCTGGCGAACTGGTAGTAGTAGTGGCAGCGGAATGCGCAGAAGCGTTGCACGCCCGAAGCAATAGTAAAAAAAATTGGCAACCCACCACTGGTTCAATCACTTTTGAAGTTTGCCATTCTGAGGAAAAAGAACATTTTATTGTACTCAGAGATCTCCATGTTGTTGTTGTTGTTGTTGTTGTTATCATTTTTTCTTCACACACCCCACCCTGCCTATGAACAATTGCACGCGTAAAAAGGCGGTCAGGCTCCACTGAATAAGCTTCTCTTTGAAGTACTGTATAGCCATCCTAGAAAGTCAATGAAATTATTCCACGGCAAATGTTGTGAGTAATTACAGCAGAAGGATTCCTTGCCTTTAGGTGTCTTGGCAATTACACAGATTCAAGCAGTTTGATTGCTTCCCACTTGCTTCCTCATTGTTGTTAATGAAGCACAAGACAACTAATAAGCTTAGTTGCCATTACAAATCCAAAAGCAAAAACAAAAACCCAACCCCGACATAAGCATGGTCAATATTTTTTTAAAAAAAACCAAACTATATTTGAGCTAGCATTTCATGTATTAAGATATAAAATCTATGGTTCTTCAACCCAAGAAGCTTCCATACCTCTCAGCAGGATGGAATGCTATAACCACCGAGAAGAAGAACACTAGTGAATTACCGTGGCACGACAAAACCGCGGTCCACTAAAGCGCACCCGATTAAAGCGCGTACCTGATATCATCAGCAGCGAGACAAATACGACCGCGGAGAAAAAAGGGCGCTTTAAAAAGCGCTTTTAAAGCAAGCCGATTCACGTAAAGGTAAGGGTTAGGTTTAGGGTTAGGTTAAGGGTTAGGGTTAGGTTAAGGGTTAGGGTTAGGTTTAGGGTTACGTTAAGCGTTAGGGTTAGGGTTAGGGTTAGGGTTAGGTTAAGGGTTAGCGTTAGGTTTAGCGTTAGGTTAAGGGTTAGGTTTAGGGTTAGGTTTAGGGTTAGGTTAAGGGTTAGGTTTAGGGTTAGGTTTAGGGTTAGGTTTGGGGGTGTTAGGGTAAGGTTTTCGCGTTAATTTTAACTTTACCGCTCACAGCGTGATGTTTTCGTCGCACTGTGATGACGTCAGGTACGCGCTTTCGTCGAGCGCGCTTTAGTCTACCGCGGTTTTGTGGTGGAACCGTGAATTACGATATTATCCAATTGCATACTATATTTTTGTAGCCCCAAACCACTACACTGTGTTCACTTTGTCTGCAAATATATATATATATATTATTTATATATTTAAATAGATGGTGGAATATATAATATATTGATGATCAGCAGAAGTAGCCTGCAGTACTGCACTCTAAACACTGCGCCACCGTGAATACGCGGCTAAATACTCTAGCGCTCTTTTTTTTTTTTCAAAAAAGAAATTCACCTTGAAGACAAGTTATTTCAGAATAAAACATATAAATGTTTGATGTTTTTATATAGCAGAATACATCTATTAAACTGCATACACTAGGACTGTAAATTCATCTTTCAAATATAAAAAAATATGAGTTTAACATTTAAAACTCCAGACCCTTACATTAATATTTTGTAAATGAATAGTAACCAGTGTAGAAATATATTTGTTTAATATAATATGAAATAGATTTGTGGGAAACTCCTTATACAGAAGTAGTTAAGTATATATTTGAAAAGTAATAAAATGCCCTCCGCTACGAACACTTTTTTGTAATTGGAAATAAAATTTAATCTTAGCTTGTTGTATTGAAGCAAGCTCTCGATGAATCATAGTGTAACTTATCAGGAAGTTTCAGTTGGAACCAGGAGAGGAGAACCACTGCAGATTATGCCTTTTGGGTTGATGGTTATAGCCGCCTTAGTCTCCTATACTCTGCCCAGGGGTGGGTTTCTCGCCCCGTTCCAACCGGTTCGGTTGGAACAGGGCTGGCGGCATCCTCGTGTACGCGCGCGGTGCACGCATGCATACTAGCTTCTGCGCGATGCTCCAGCTGCTCCTGGAGGATCGCGCAGGTGCTGTATGTGTCCTGCGCATGCGTGGAAGTGCAGAACTCGTCAAAACCGGGTAAGGACCGCGGGCGGGCGGGCCCTTCGCCGTTCCCAGAAGTTACTTACTTCCGGGTTCGCCGACCAACCGGTTCGCAGGGACCGCCACGAACCGGTTGAAACCCACCCCTGACTCTGCCTCAAGTAGTTTTATTACTGTTAAAGTGGTTGCAGTTTTGTATCAATAGGTATTTTCTTCCTGCACTAGTCTTATAACGATGGGTGCATGTTTGACTTGATCTGTGTATAAAGACATTGTGGAATTACTATCATGATGATTCTAGAGTCCCTCTTAATTGCCATTTTACCAAGACTATCCAGGCAAAGCGTATTTTCTTCTTAACACATTCCGTTGTATGCAGTGGTGGGTTTCAAAAATTGTTGGAACCTACTGTGGGTGTGGCCTCCTTTGTGGGAGTGGCTTGCCACCCATGTGACCGGATGGGAGTGGCTTGCCGCCCATGTGATTGGATGGGAGTGGCTTGCCACCCATGTGACCGGATGGGAGTGGCTTGCCGCCCATGTGATTGGATGGGAGTGGCTTGCCACCCATGTGACCGGATATGAAATTATGAATTAGTTCTTAGGTCGGTCCAAGTAGCTATTCAGAAGTTAGTGGTTAGAAGCAATCGTAAAGCAAGATATGGAATTAAAACCAGAAATATTTTGTTGGCTATTTGAAAGGGAGTATAATATATATTTAATTTTACACATGTTAGCAGTTGCTGGAATTGTGTTTGCACGACAGTGGAAAAACAGAGATATGAATAAATATTACAATGTGCAGGAATAAATAAATTGACAATTAAAATCAAGAAGGCTTTGAATACTTTTTCACGTGGGATTGGTTTTAGCAATTGCCAACTAACGGAAACAGAAATTAGAAATCCAAAAGTATGAAAGAAAACCCCAATTATGTAAGGAAAGGTCCCTAAAATGTATAAGGAAATATTACTAGATCATTATTAATGCGTAGATAACTGCGGGACATTACACACCCACCAGTGATGGGTTTCAAAAAATTTTGGGAAGCTCTTCTGTAGGTGTGGCCTGTTTTCCGGGTCCACTGGTGGAACCTCTTCTAACCGGTTCGGTAGATTTGACGAACCGGTTCTACCGAATAGGTGTGAACTGGTAGGAACCCACCTCTGGTTGTATGTCTTCAGGGCATTATGTTTTGTAATAGGACCTTGAGTGCATGATTAAGTATTCTTTTTAAAAAGGTAGTTCTAGTGGAGTTCTGTAGTATGATTAGGACAGTGCATGCTGTGTTAATTCAATAGCAATAACAATTCAAAAGAATAACACACATCTTCTGCTATCTATGACTCCACATAGATTGTTTAAAATCCAAACTTTAGAAGCACTTGGTAGTGTAAAGGAAATTTCTTTCACAAATTTCCCCCATGAGTTTCTTTGTGGCTGTAATGGTGTGTGGGAATGGCTTTGGGAGAAAGGAGGAGAATCTGTAGCCTAGACCAGAGTTCCCCAATCTTTTTGCCTTTCTGGACCAGCAAGAGAGGGGAGAGGAAATGATTCATGAGCGCGCACAGCAGGGGTGGGTTGCTACTGGCATTATTGCTGGTTTCCCCCCTTTTACTTGTATTTTTCAGAACCAGCTGGGAAGATGGCGATGACTTGATCACGGGGCAGTGCAACTGTCATAAATATGTGCCAATTGCCAAATACCCAAATTTTAATTATATGACCATGGGGGATGCTGCAAAGGCTGTAATGGGAAAACTAGTCATATGTCACTTTTTTTCAGTGCAATTGTGATTTAAATGTTCACTGAACAAATGGTTGTAATTTGAGGACTACTTGCAAATCATAGTTGGCTTCTTGTCTGCACTTCCTCCAAGGTTAACATCAATTTTGCAAGTCTCAAGGCATCCTTGTCTTCCTTCACTTTTATTCTGGAGTGATGGAGCCGAGGTGGTGCAGTGGTTAGAGTGCAGCACTGCAGGCCACTTCAGCTGACTGCAGTTCTGCAGTTCGGCTGTTCAAATCTCACCGGCTCAGGGTTGACTCAGCCTTCCATACTTCCGAGGTGGGTAAAATGAGGACCCGGATTGTTGTTGGGGGCAATATGCTGACTCTGTAAACCGCTTAGAGAGGGCTGAAAGCCCTATGAAGCGGTATATGTCTAACTGCTATTGCTATTGCTATTGCTATTGCTATTCTCCAAAACTAAGGAGGCTCCTTCTGAGACATGTTCTCCACATTCTCATCTTCCAATATTTTTTTTACAATCTAACCAACATTCTTGTGTTTAAATGCTTTATGACTGCCAGATTTATTTTTCCACGGAAGAGTGATTTAGGGAGGGGTCATTTACTTATCCTGCAGTAGACACTTCTTTATGAATATATAGAAATTCTTTCCAGTGAAATTGAATGACTTTTTAAATTATCCATTGGATGAAATTTAATTTAATTTCCATTCAAGCGTATTGGCACACTACATTTAAAAGTTTAAGTAATAACATTCATTTACATATGATGCCATATGATGAAACCTTAATTTCATTGTATATGATTATTTTAAATAAATCAAACGGAAAATGTAGTTCAAGAAGCATTTTATGGGCCATAGATGAATGCATCTCCCTTACTGGTCTCAATATGCTTTTGAATTTAACCTCTCAACACTGATTCATTATTTTTCTTCAGTTCATCTCTTTTGACAATGTCTGCAAAATATTGAAGATTGTGAAATCCACGGTTTGCAACTTTGACTCCTAGCCACCATGCCCAACTAACCCTATTACATTTATAACACCTATGTAAGAGAGAGTAGGACCTCATATTTTAAAATAAAGTTGTATCTATCAAGTAATATATAGATGAGCTAATTAAGTTTAATATTGCAGAATACCAATACTTTACTTAAAATGAGCAGCAACAATTGAGAATATATTTAGCTCCATGCCTGAATTAAGTATCATGATGTTTTGGGGATCAATTAGACATAAAAGAAAATGTTCTTTGGCCAAGTGAACTGACCATATGTAGCTACATACAAATGGGTTCTACAGTATGGGCTGGATTCTGATATCTTTATACCAGATGTAGTGGCTCCTAATAATACAAGTTTTTATTTGACAGTTAGACAGTAAATGAAACTTTTCCACAGTTGAAAGGTTTGGTCCATTCTAGGAACATTCATCTCATATTCTTCTACTCTGATATTTGGGAATGTGAAGTGATTGTTAGTGATTTAAAAAAATGCTGGATGAATTCAGAAGTGTGGCTCTAATTTACTTACTTCTAAGAATCAATTTCTCCCCGTGTATTTATTTATTCATATTTAGAATATGCTAAGACATATGCTAAACAAACAAACAAACAAACAGTAAATAAAACTATTTACAAATCCATTCTAACTTTCTAAATCTGTATAGAAATCCAGTGCTGGTAAGCTTGGCAATGCTTTATTCTGTTTTTTATTGCAGCATTGCAATATTGGCCACATGATTAGGTTTAATTGGCATGTTTAGATTAGGAAAATAAAGGCTTCTGCTTTATGATTAGTTGAGAACGTTTTATATTAAAGATCCATGCTTTTACAGTTAATATTTTACAAAGCAATAAATAGGAAACAACTTATTTAGGCAAAAATAACTGACAGTTAGCTAAGAGTAACTAATAATACAGTAAAATATATCTATGACTCCTAATTTTATTTCTGTTCAGTAAGTCTGTCAAAAATGAAATATTGGGGAATGAAATGAATATATGGTATGCTTCCCACTGTCAGAGTCTTTTTCTCATCCATATAAAGCAGTGTTTCTCAACCTTGGCAACTTGAAGATGTCTGGACTTCAACTCCCAGAATTCCCCAGCCAGCATTCGCTGGCTGGGGTATTCTGGGAGTTGAAGTCCAGACATCTTCAAGTTGCCAAGGTTGAGAAACACTGATATAAAGGATAAAAGCAGTACCACTATCAGTTGCAGATTACATTGACTTCTTCACATTATGCTTGTGTTTAACCTCGGGGGAGGGCAGGGGGGCATATCCAGCTCAACGTCACTCATGTTGGGGGTGCCTGTGGTGGCCCGAGTGCTTTGCCAGTGAAAATGGCCCCTGAGCTGTGTTTTTGGCTGTGACGGATTCTCACAACCCTCTGCCAGTGAAAATGGAACTCCATTTTTGCTGGCAATGGCACTGAAGGCTGGTCCTTCCCTGTTTCCAGAATGGTCCAGATCTAAGCACTCTGTGGACCAGATCCAGCCCCTGGGCCTTGAGCTTGACACCCCTGCCCTAGTCTAATCTATAGTTGTGTATTATAAAATATTTTTAAATTTAAATTGCTCATCTATATCAGTGGTTCCCAAACTTGGCAACTTTAAGACTTGTGGACTTCAACTCCCAGAATTCTCCAGCCAGCTCTGCTCTGCTGGCTGGAGAATTCTGGGAGTTGAAGTCCACAAGTCTTAAAGTTGTCAAGTTTGGGAACCATTGCTCTATATGAAGTTGGAACCAGACTAAAGGAGAGGCATGAAACCCAATTAAATGAAGATGTTTATAGCTTCATGTTAAAATCAGACCCCTATGCTTACTTAAGAAATCCAAATTAAAAGAAATCAGATTGATTTCTGAATTTATATGTGTTTGCAGAATAATTCATATACACATTTCAGCATTAAATTGTTATAGGAAATGGATTTCTAAAAAAAATATTTTAGAAATAATTTTATAATTTTGTTGAGGGGAATTCACTTTCCATTTTTTTGATATTGTTAGTTATGCAGTGATGTCCAACCCATTGCGACCCCCTGGACTTGTTCCTCCAGGTCTTCCTGTCCTCTACCTTCCTCTGGAGTCCATCATGCTTCAGTGATTCCATCCAGCCACCTCATCCTCTGTTGTCCCCTTCTTCTTTTGCCCTCAATCTTTCCCAGACTTTCCCATTTATCATTAGATGAATAAAGGATTCTTTTTACTTTAAAGCAAAATGAAGTTTAAACAGCTAGCTAGAAGAAATTGCTACAGTTTTTATTCATATTTTTGTTTACAGGCAAATACATTCATACCTTGAATGGTTCTAATTTGGATGAAACTGACTCGAGATTTTATTAATGTTTTTTTTTTCCTGTTTCACTCAGTCTACCTTATTCTTTATTGGCAGCCATAGACTTTTAGGAAATTCATATTTCCAGAAGATGTTGGTAAGATATTATAGTACTCTGCCACTTTGTTATTGTCTTTATAAACTCAATTCTTAATAAAGGCATCTACATTTGTCAAATTTCATTTCTTGAAACCCGCCAGGAATTAGAAAGATTGTTGGATATCTATACCCTTACTGCCTCATTTCTTTGATTAGTTGTAGACACCCATGGTGCAGAGTTAATATGTACCCATTCTAGAATCATAGAACTATAATACGTTGTGAGTTAGAATTGAAACACTGAAAACAACCATCGGCATAAGCAAGCTGCTGCCATCCCTCATCCGAATGCAGCTTTTCTCTGTGGTGTTGCCATGCCAACATTTCAGTGTGCTGTCTGAAATTTCAGTTTAAGCTCCTCTGAGATAGAGTAGCCAGGAAGGGAGTTTATTTAGAATTCAAGAGCAGACCCGTGGCCAACTGCACTGTCTCTTTGACTAGTCAGAGGTGGCCCGATCTGCTAGACAAAAGATGGAAGGCATCATTTTCAGCCGTCATGGCATAAGGTTGAAAGACAGTAGATGGATGGATTAAGCTAAGAAACAAAAAAAAAAAAGGATTTCTTGTCAGTATCATGATTTCCGTGTCTCAAATAAATGAGTTTACTGTGTAGCAGGGGTGGGTTTCTCGCCCCGTTCCAACCGGTTCGGTTGGAACAGGGCCAGCGGCGTCCTCGTGCACGCGCGCAGTGCACGCATGCGTACTAGCGCCTGTGCGATGCTCCAGCTGCTCCTGGAGGATCGCGCAGGTGCTGTATGCGTTCTGCACATGCGTGGAAGTGCAGAACTCGCCAAAACCGGGTAAGAAACGCGGGCGGGCGGGTGGATCCTTCGGCGTTCCCGGAAGTTACTTACTTCCGGGTTCGCCGACCAACCGGTTCGCAGGGACCGCCGCGAACCGCCTGAAACCCACCCCTGCTGTGTAGGATCCAATCCAAATTGGACACTGGGACCAGAGGTTTATTCTTTCAGGCTTTGGACTCGTGCGAGAGCCCATCCTATTGCTATGCATAACTAAAATAAAACATTCTGGATTGCTTACCTTCTCCCTTCTTCTTGAGTTAAGCTTCAATTCTTTTATCTTTTTTAATGTGAAAAAATGGAACATTTACTTTGAATATTTCCAGCTATCAGAAATGGAAGACCTGAAAAATAAATACAAGCCTATGATTTAAAAAAAAGTGTTCTCAGATCTATCAAGACATTTAATTATGTAACAGGAACTTTTTACATTCCCTGAATCAGGCCTTCACTTTGGAAAGAATCTTTTCATCAACTGCAAGAGTTTAATCCTAACTAGCACACTCTAGCTGCGCTGAGATTGAAACTTCAGAATTCAAAGATGAGGCAACTGGGGATTTAGTGTCCCAATAGATATGGAAGATGCTAGGTTGAGCATATCCTTGCGATAGGAGAAAATAACAGCCAGTATGTGTTATGAGATCACACTATGGCTTCTGGTTTGCATCAGATACGGTAGAAGGAAGGAAGTGTGATTATACTTGGTGGCATAATCATACACGTCAACATTTTGACAGCATCATTGGTGTATTGATGCTGCTGGCACTCTGTGTTTTCTCAGAAGGATTAAATATCAGGAAGCACTCCATTCAGTAACAAAGTGTAAATGAAAGACACATGGGGGAGTCACATTAAGAATTCTAGGAAAACATATAGGAGATGGCCAAGGTAGGTGATATTCCCAATTAGATTATTTCTCTCCATTCCCTTGATTTCCTTGAAATCTTCCTTCAGGCCTTTTCAGAAATTTGTATTTGTATTTGGTTTATTTGTATGCCGCCCTTCTCCGGGAGGGACTCAGGGCAGCGAACAACTCAAAAGGGGAAAAGGGGATACAAACACAATACACGTAATTAAAATACACAAGAATCATACAACCATACAAGTCGAGAGGGGAGGGGAACTCATCAACCCCAGGCCTGCCGGCACAGCCAGGTTTTGATGGCTTTCCAGAAGGCCTGGAGAGAGGTGAGGGTCCGGATCTCCGCGGGGAGTTCGTTCCAAAGGGCCGGAGCTGCTACAGAGAAGGCCCTCCCCTGGGTAGTAGCCAGATGGCATTGGCTGGTGGATGGAAACCGGAGGAGGCCGACCCTGTGAGATCTGATGGGTCTTTGGGAGGTAATTGGTAGCAGGCGGTCTCTCAAGTAATAATGAAAACAGTAGCATGTCTCTCTATCATCCCTGTGAATTAATAGTTTGTGTCTCTATGTTCTTCTTTTGACTGTGTCAGTTATCATGTGAGCATCTCAGAAGCCATGGTGGCACAGTGGTTAGAATGCAGCGTTGCAGGCGGATTCTGCCCACTGCCAGGAGTTCCATTTGGACTGGCTCAAGATCGACTCAGTTTTCCATCCTCCCAAAGTCAATAAAATGAGGACCCAGATTGTTGGGGGCAGTATGCTGACTTTGTACATTGTTTAGAAAGGGCTGTAAAGCACTATGGAGCGGTATACGTATAAGGCTATTGCTATGGTCTTCGTAGGAGAATGGCAGCACCCATTAATTGGCTTCATTTCAGCCAAGAACTGCTGTGGTTAATGAAATAGGGGCTGCACACAAATCTATATGTCTCATTCACACGCATAGATCACTAAAAACTATAAACAGTTTGCGCTTGATTCATGCAGAATCTGCATTTATGAAAAAAAAATCTAGGCTGATTGTAAATCAGTAGAAAAAAAATCATTTTTGTCTTTCTATTGCATTTGCTGTTTGAAAGTTATTTTGTTTTCTGTAGTTGTGAAGAGTTGAGAAAAAGACTGTGTTCTATATCATAGAAATTGTAGAAAACCAAGAAAATTCTATTTCTATCCTGTTTTTCCTCTTAGAGCTTAAACTCCTTACATGTAAATCTTCCATCATGTTATTCACACTGTATTAGTCATGTGAGTTTGATTGATTGATTGATTGATTGAGAGATAGAGAGAGGGGGAGGAATTTCCTCCTTTTTATATTTGTATTGTGTCTCTTATAATGGGTGCAGAATCAACACAGTTTCATTCTTAGTACAATGCTCAGGAAATATCATCAACATCAACAGTGTTGTGGATTTTCAATTAGATAAAAATTCATCATTAATAGTAAATAAGCAAAAAATTGATTAAAATTGATGGAATTGAAAGGCTAGTTGGAAATAAATTATGAAATCTTGCACGAGAGGATAGTTACACGTTTCTAGTGAATTAGACTTATTAAACTCAAAGCTGGTGTATTCAAAAACTATTTTCCGGGCACAAGCTGAGCTAAAAACATCAGAACAAAGTCTTGGAAAATCGTGATGATCACGTTGTGCACTACACCCATGTAGCGATATTGATAGGTTGTTCTTGCTATGAAACAATGGAGTTTGAGTTTGAATTTGAGTTTATTGGTCTTGTATGCCGCCCACTCCCGAAGGACTCCGGGCGGCTTACAATAAACAAGGGAAGGGGATAAATAAACAAATATTTACGTTGTTTCATCAATTCAAAATACGCAACATTCACAGTTACCGTGGGGCTGGATATTTCACAAGACCCCTGGCCTGCTGGAGCAGCCAGGACTTGGTGGCTTTGCGGAAGGCCGGGAGGGTAGTAAGGGTCCGGATCTCAACAGGGAGCTCGTTCCAGAGGGCCGGAGCTGCAACAGAGAAGGCTCTCCCCCGGGGAGTCGCCAGCCGACATTGGCTGGCAGATGAAATCCGGAGGAGACCTAACCTGTGAGATCTGATCGGTCTAAGGGAGGTAATTGGCAGGAGGCGGTCTCTCAGGTATCCAGGTCCGATGCCATGTAGGGCTTTATAGGTGACAACCAGCACCTTGAAGCGGGTCCGGAGACTAATGGGTAGCCAGAGCAGCTCACGGAGGATAGGTGTGACGTGGGTGTACCTGGGTGCACCCACAATCGCTTGCGCGGCTGCATTCTGGACTAACTGAAGTCTTTGAACATTCTTCAAGGGAAAAATAAAAAAGGGACAGAGGTGGTATACTAAGGATAGCTAGGAAATTAAACTATATGACCTAATAAAGGAAGGTGTATTGAAAAGCAGTGCAAGCAAAGATGTACTCAGAATGACCAGCTAGTGCTGTGAAGGCAAAAATGGCAAAAGAGGCCATTCTGTGGCCAGCATTTTAACAAATATAGATCAAGTGAAGGGAGAAAAAGATTGTGGTAGTGTTATCAATAATGGTTGGCGCATTTGGTGCAGAACCAAAAGATCTGGAAAATCACTGGGACATAATAGGAAAGGATAAAATCTCAACTCAATTACAAAAAGTTGATTTCTTAGATCTAACTCTGTCCCTCCCTCCCTCCCCTGTGTGTGTGTGTGTGTGTGTGTGTTTGTGTGTGTGTGTGTGTGTGAATGATTATCTGTAAGGCAACACAGAGGTAGCAGCTGCCATCATTTTTATCATCACCAACATCATTATAATCATCTTCATCTCTGAGGCTATTCTCAACAATTGTGCTGTTCAGATATTGCATATCAATCTTTAAAGATTTAAACATACTTACACACAGACACACACACACACACACACACACACACACACAAATAAGCACATTTATAAGAACAAAGAAATATCCAGGATTAGTCCTATGTTGAGTTGCTTATTTTTTTTAAAAATCAATTGAGTGAATGCCGTATCAGCAGAGCAGTGGTGGGATTCAAATAATTTAACAACCGGTTCTCTGCCCTAATGACCAGCTGGGTAGGTGGGGCTCAGTGGTCATGTGACTGGGTGGGCGTGGCCAACTCAAGGTCACTCAGGTCAATGGGCGCTTCGCCTTAGTTGTTACAATGGTAATAAGGGTCAACTGGAGAGGCAGTTTCTGTAAGCAGGGCAATAAAGATTAAGCTAGAAACAACACCAGAATGTTTCCTTCCTGCCTTCCTTACAGGATTAGCCCTGTAAAGTGGGGAAAAACAAAAGGAGATTTCTTCCAACAACCGGTTCTCTGAACTGCTTAGAAAGTTACCAACCGGTTCTCCCGATTAGGTGCGAACTGGCTGAATCCCACCACTGCAGCAGATGTTCTGGAAGGAATATACAAGAAAACACTATGAAGTTTGGCTTTCTCCTTGAGGGCTCATCCCTATGGCAAGCATAACTCTGTTCATCCTGCACTCTTATAAGGATATCCGAATACACTATATAACCTAAGGAATAGTTAAGTTTCTGAGGCCTTCCGATTCATTCTGTCTCCAGTATCTACTCTCAGAGAAGGATGATTTTTTTTTCATTAAATATCTCTTAATATTGTTCTATAGCTTGTAGAATCTGTAGTGAAATTGTTGCTTCCTTTGACAATGCTCAGAGCATTTGGAATTTTACCAATTCTGTGTTTGGCAGTTTCTTCAGCTGTCTCACCGTTCTCCATCAATTCTGATGGTGAAGAAATGTCAGTTTTATCTCCCATCTTTTATTTTTGGGGGGCTGTCATCCAGTGGTTTGGATTTTACAGAATCTGAAAACACTTTGGTTCCATCTAGTGCAGTGTTTCTCAACCTTGGTCACCTGAAGATGCGTGGACTTCAACTCCCAGGATTCCCCAGCCAGCTCTGAGAAACACTGATCTAGTGGTTTTGCCATTCCATATCTGATATGCCTCTACGAAAATGACTTTCAGGTAGTTCACTCTACCTGAAAGAGAGCCGAGGTGGCACAGTGGTTAGGGTGCAGTACTGCAGACCACTTCAGCTGACTGTTATCTGCAGTTCGGCGGTTCTAATCTCACCGGCTCAAGGTTGACTCAGCCTTCCATCCTTCCGAGGTGGGTGAAATGAGGACCCGGATTGTTGGGGGCAATATGCTGACTCTGTAAACCGCTTAGAGAGGGCTGGAAGCCCTATGAAGCGGTATATAAGTCTAACTGCTATTGCTATTGCTACTCTAAAATTGGGAATCTTATGCAAAATTCTTCAGGCCGTCAAAATAAATTCTTCAGTTTTCTGTTGTTTTTCCCGCCAGCTATCATGATGACAAAACTAAGCTAATGGCTTTTGAGAACAAAATCATTTTGTGCAACTTCCATAAATACCCAGAGGGCCAATTTATACACACATTTGAGTGTCAAATCTGATTTTTGTGTGCGCAGTAAGACTCTTACTCCTTTCTCTTCTATATTTTGGTGAGTTATTGCACAGTGCCATTCTGAGCAATATGAAAGAAAAGGATTCAGTTATGCTAGTGGGGCCCAAACTAATATCCAGGAGTTATGCAGCTGGTGCAATGTTGTAGTAGGTTTAGTGGCATTAGCAATGTCAATGTGGCAATGTGGCCCTGAAGGGAGAGAAGGCATTGTGCCTGTCCTTCATGTCACAGTCTTGCTAATGAAGTTTGTTTTTCTCCTCAGAAAATTTGTCAACCAACCTCCCAAAGGAATACTTATAGCTTTTGAATTTTCTGCCATGCAAGAGCATCCCTTCTGGTGTATTTTGATATTGTATCTATGTAGCATCAGAATGTTTGAGATTCAGAAATATTCCTTTTAATAATCCTCGAGTTTGGATTTATTACATTATATTTTGGAATGCATTGCTAATACGAGTAAAGAGAGGTCGAGATAGGAGCCTACCAATCGGCATTTCCCATCAACAAATGTCAAGCCTTTTGAGGTTAATCCAGACAGGACACTGAAATCACAAGTCCTGTATTAACTTTAACCCTTACTATAATGTTACAGTAACAGTCTTGCAAGTGTGAAAGCACTTAGCAATAGCAATAGCAGTTAGACTTATATACCGCTTCATAGGGCTTTCAGCCCTCTCTAAGCGGTTTACAGAGTCAGCATATATTGCCCCCAACAACAATCCAGGTCCCCATTTTACCCACCTCGGAAGGATGGAAGGCTGAGTCAACCTTGAGCCTGGTGGGATTTGAACAGCCGAACTGCAGAACTGCAGTCAGCTGAAGTAGCCTGCAGTGCTGCATTTAAGCACTGCACCACCTCAGCTCTTCCCCCTACCCCAGCCTTTACTTTCTACAGAACTAGGGAGGATGCCTTCTGAGAGGCTTTCTCTCCATCCACTCCCATTCCTTCTGTGGACTGAGATGTCTCTTGTCACACTGTTTCCTAGGCTGCAGCTTAGCCTCTTGACTCCCAGGGTCCTTCTCAAAGCCCATTATAGCTACTCAAGTGGTCTTTGGTCACTAATAAACCTGGATATCTTACTGCAGATATTCCAGTTCACCAAGGAGCGAAACAGTGATGCCTACTGTTTTTATATTTACTGCATATAAGTTCAGTGGTTGTTGCTCTTACACACAAAAAAAGATTCACCATCCCTACTAACCTCAGGGACAGACAATTGGTAAAACTGCTGTACTGTTGCAGAAAATAACAGGCGTTAGACTTCTCAGGAGACAGGAAAAGTTTCTTTGGCAGCCAGGTTCAGAAAGGTAGCCCATGGCTAGCATTGCAAGTTCTGAACCACCTTCATAAGTGTTCTTATACATTCCCAAAAGCATTGCAACATGGAAACACTTAACACATTCCTTAGTGGTTACCTTGAGGAGAAAACCCTAGAAGGAGATGAAGGTCTTACTTCTCCTTTTGTTTCAGGTATGGCTTACGTGTTATTAACGAACTTTAATTGAACTTTGTGGTTTGGACTCTTAACACAAGTTTTTCGACATCGGGACGTTGGCGAGAACATCCTGTGGTTAGTGAATGGGGGACACTTCCTTTAAGCAACTTCTAACTGTCCCTGTTAATCCATATTTTATTCTGCTTTAATTGAATTGGCCCTGGATCTCATAGTGTTGCAGAAAATGACAGGCTTTAGACTTCTCAGGATACAGGAAAAGTTTGTTTGGCAGCCAGGTGCAGAAAGGTAGCCCATGGCTTAGCATTGCAAGTTCTGAACAACCTTCATCATCGAAGCACGCGTTCTTATACATTCTCAAAGGCAGCGTAACACCGAAACACTTAACTCATTTCTTAGTGGTTACCTTGAGGAGACAGCCTTATAAGGAGATGGGGTCTTACTTCTCCTTTTGTTATGGAATACGTGTCATTAATGAACTTTAATTGAACCTTGGACTTTTGACATAGGTTTTTGACATAGGGACATTGGCTTAGAACATCTTGGGGTTAGGCACTTGATTCCTGTTCTTTTGCAAGCTGCAACTCTGCCTATGTGGTTTTTTTAATATAGAAGTAAAGGGGCCCGGAGAGGCTGTCCAGCCTGACCCAGTAGGTTTCACACTTAATGTCCAAATCTCACTTTACGTCCTACTTTAGTACTGTGTGGTGATGATGCAGCAATCCTCTCACTTATGTAGATGGGCCTTAGCAGATGTTTGTGGGCCTTAGCAGAATTCTGCAAGGATGAAGGGCTTATAATTTGTTACTCTAAGACTAAAACTGTTGGTTTTCTAACTGCCATAAACACCAATGGCAAATGGGAATTAACAAAACAGAACAAGTTCCAGCTTTTAAATATCTTGGAGTAATTTTTTTTAATAAATTTTTATTTCTCATATATACGTTCACAATTATATGATCTCATAACTGTTATTAATAATATGTATTTGTAACAATTTTTATCCCCTACAATTGACAATATAATTGAAATTGCTTTCTTACCATCCCATAGACCCATCTTATTTTACGACAATCCTACTTCTTCTTCCTTCCTTCCCTCCTTCCTTCCCTCCTTCCTTCCCTCCCTCCTTCCCCCTTCCTTCCCTCCATTCTTCTCTCCTTCCCTCCTTCCTTCCCTCCTTCCTTCCCATCTTGGAGTAATTTTTCAAGCCTCTGGAATTTGACAGGAGCAATCTAGAGTCATTTCTGCCAGTAACAGTGCCAAGGCAATTGTAGGCTGCTTTTTTCTCTGTAAAATATTAGGATTAGGGTTAAATGTATACATGCTGTTATTAAACTTAACATTAAACTAAACATTAAACTTAAAATTAAATCATATGCCTCAAATGCTTCCAAGCACTTCCAAGTCATAATGTACGCATGGATCCAATGTAGCCTTTTGTAATTTACAAATAGAAAATTTTTCAATGCCAGATTTTCTAAATTCCCAGATTTTAGATTTTGTGGTCTTGCACTTAGTGGGCTGATAACCACTGGGACTATCATGGCCAATTTATGCCATAATCTTTCCTGTTTTCAGCCACATTTAAATCTTGTGTGTTATGAGCCAAGAATTTATCAGTTTGTATTTGGAAATCCCAGAATATTTTAACCTGCTTATTTTCAACTACTTTTTAAATTCTACACTGAAAGTTTTCATTACTGACAAATGATGATTGTTGTAGCTCTTCCAATGAATCATTTTGTGTTACGTTGTTGTTTATAATCAGTTTGTGATCTTCTTGCCTAAGCTGAGGATATGATCTACTGTTTCGTCTGCTCTTTTACACACTCTGCCCTTTGAATCATTTGATGACTTTTCAGAGGGAGCGTATAAGGGGAAGAGGATATCATCTCAATCCCCCAAATTCCTTGAATGAGGCAGGAGGATGGCATAATAAAGATCTGTCCTGAAAGAATCCCCTGTCTCTAAAATAATGAGTAAAGAGTATTTGGAGTATAATCTTGGTAGTGTTGATGAAATTGTGGATGTGTTTCTGTGCATGTTAATTGAACCTTTTTTTCATAGATGGATGTTACTTACGTACATTGTAAATTAATTTGAAATTATTTCACATCAGCTGCATTTTCTCAATAATACCAACCTTTTCTCTGTAAAATAACCATGGTGTATAGGTTGATGTAGGGATAAGATATAATGAAGAGTTTATACTGACTTCAGATGAGAGTTATATCCTTAAATGAATAACATCTTCTACATGAACCTCATTTGCTTTGGATTAGTATTCTGGTGGGGGATGACAAGAAAAGGAATACTGATAGTCTAACTTATAGTACCACAAAGCCAATAAGTGTGCATTTATTTATGAATCAATCCATGCTGATGGAAATAGTATCCACCTTAGAATTCTCCATTACCTGGTGCATATTGATAACCTATATTTGAACTGGAATCCAAACCCTGCATTTACAGCCATGCAGCCTTCCATTACCTCTTATTCTATAGTCAGTTCATCTTCACATTAACACTCAACCTTTAAAAATAGGATGTGCAAATTAACAGCCTCTACAATGTGAGTGTCAGGCCTGCAATTATATTCCTTTTAGAATTTTGGCCTGCCACACTTTCTCTTATTTCATTATGCTGTTTCATTAGTATAGTTGATGGGAGGGGGGAATAGACAGGAGTAGGATTGTGGAATGTGTTGTTGTCATTCTTTTCTAGAAGACCAAGGTCATCTTTTGTCTCCGCACCTTGGCACCTGACTGGAAGCAGCTGGGTGGAGATGCCAGTGTGGAAGAAGACGATTGGACCATGTGATGGATTGTGGGTGTGGGGACAAGATCATGAACTTTTAACTGGGTGGAATTCTGATGTAATTTCCAGAATTGGGATTTACACAGATGTGCTAAGATGTCTGATTTATTAAATTGGAACTTTAAGGATCATTTTGCCTTGGACTCTGATTTAATTCTACATGATACTTGGAACGCTGACAGTGAGATGGGGCGGGGGGGGGAGGCAAGAAATCAAGGATTTCAGATTCTCTAATAAAAAGATAAGGAGGAGCTTGAGTCATTGACTCCTGCTTGGTGACTATAGAGTCGGGTAGGCACTCTTTTGCAGATCTAGATCGATAAGTGTACGTATATGTCACTGTCTGACTGTCTGTTGGTAGTCCGTGACTTATGACCACTATTGAGCCCAAATTTTCCACTGCTAAACAAGAGAGTTAAATGAGGTTTGCTCCATTTTTTAACTTTCTTGCCACAATTGTTAAGCGAACCACTGCAGTTGCTGCTAAATTAGTAACACTATTTTTGCTATTTGCTATTTTATTATATTTATATGCCGCCCTTTTCCCCCGAAGGGGACTCAGGGCGGCTAACAAATCAAATCAGGGAAGGGGGGGTACAGACAAAAAATAAAAAACGAAACATAATAATACATAATTTAAAAACACACAACAGTCATACCATTCGAAACGGGGGCAACAGCTCTTTAGCCCCAGGCCTGTCTGAACAGCCAGGTTTTAACGGCTTTGCGGAAGGCCTGGAGGGTGGTGAGGGTTCGAATCTCCATGGGGAGTTCGTTCCAAAGGGTCAGAGCAGATGTTAATTGAATTTGGCTTACCCGTTGAATTTGCTTGTCAGAAGGTGGTCATATGACCCCGGGGCCCTGTATTTCATAGATACATGCCAGTTGCCAAATGTCTGAATTTTGATCATGTGACCATGGGGATGTCGCGACAGTTGTAAGTGTGAAAAACAGTGATCAGTCACTGTTTTGGGTGTTGTTGTAACTTCGAATGGTCACTAAACAAATGATTGTAAGTTGAAGACTACCTGTATTCAGTGATGTGCGGTGAAGTTTATGGCTGGTGAGGCAGTCCTCTCCCCGGCACCCCACTGATTAAAGCGCTTTCTTTCGCAGAGCTCAGGCGGGCGAAGGGAAGCACTTTAGTCAGTGGCGTGCGTGCCAGGCGGAGAGGAGAGAAGAGAGGAGCGCAGAGAAGAGAATGCCTGAGCATTCTACAGGAGGAGGCAAGAAAACCACGTGCCTCATCTTCATAAGGGATTTTTCGGCTTTTAACCCTTGCTTAACTCTGCTCGAGTGATCATAAAGTCAGACTAAATGAGGCATGTGGTTCTCCCACCTCCTCCTGTAGAGGGCGCTTTTTTAAAGAGGCTTTTTTAAACAGTTAAGCACTAAGCAGACTCATCCACTGTGACTCTGGCAGCAACTAGCTCAGCCTTTTTCCTTTTAATTTTCCTTTTCTTTTCATGATGGCAGTGGTGAGGCCCTGCCTCCCCTGACTGCACGTCACTGCCTGTATTCCAGTGAATCTGTTTCAGTGAATGCCTCAGGAGATAGCTGCCCCTGATCTTAAAATCTACATTTATAGCGTAGCCTACAGCTCTGGCAACCCCAGGAGTCCCTGTTCATGTATTGCTTAGAACAGGGCTGTCAAACTCGCAGCCTGTGGGCCAGATGTATCACACACTGACCACACCCGTGCCCGGTTTAGCGAAGGGAAAAAAAAGTCCCGATACATCACGTGACGCTGCTGTGACGACGTGAGCTTGGCACCCTAGCTTAGAAGATCAAGTGCATCCATTTATTGTTACATTCACTGAAATAGATTTAACTAGAGAAGCATTGATGTGTCTTCTGATTAATAGCAATAGCAGTTAGACTTATATACCGCTTCATAGGGCTTTCAGCCCTCTCTAAGTGGTTTATAGAGTCAGCATATCACCCCCACAGTCTGGGTCCTCATTTCACCCACCTCGGAAGGATGGAAGGCTGAGTCAACCTTGAGCCGGTGAGATTAGAACCACTGAACTGCAGATAACAGTCAGCTGAAGTGGCCTGCAGTAGGCCTGCACCCTAACCACTGCGCGATCTCGGCTCTTAAGAAATACTTTAAGAGGATTAAAGTATTTAAGGATTAAGAAATACTTTATTGCTTTCTGGGTAATCACTTTCTACAAGGTCAGTTTCAAGGGGCTACAGTAAAAAGAGTAACTATTTGTCATTTTTACCTTAGACTACTGGTATAAGTGTGTTGTGACTCGGCAGAAACCTCCTGTGAGTTGTTTCGGGGTGCATGCAGGAAAAGGGCTGACCGACTCACAGGAGAGGATAATGAGCAGCTGTTGCTCGTTAGGGTCTCCTCCTGTGGGTAAAAATGACTGATGGTGCCACGCCCTGGCGGCAATAGCAGTTAGCAATAGCAGTTAGACTTATATACCGCTTCATAGGGCTTTCGGCCCTCTCTAAGCGGTTTACAGAGTCAGCATATCGCCCCCACAGTCTGGGTCCTCATTTCACCCACCTCGGAAGGATGGAAGGCTGAGTCAACCTTGAGCTGGTGAGATTAGAACCGCTGAACTGCAGATAACAGTCAGCTGAAGTGGCCTGCAGTACTGCACCCTAACCACTGCGCCACTTCGGCTCTTGTAGTAGCAGAAGTCAACGTTCTCTGTTCATGTGCAATCATTGAGAAAAGCATTTGGATAAGTGAATTGATTTATGTAATCCTGTTTTGTCTTAGTTTTTGAGTGAGGACTTTCGCCAGAGCATTTTATCTGTGTTTAATTTGGGCTCGCAGCCAGCAAGAGCCGGGACTGATAAAAACATTCCTTTGAAGTTCTGTGTGTGGCTTTCGTTTTTGAATGGGCCAGGTGGGGGTCAGAACATAAGTGTATCCTTATACAGGCATCTGTGGTATATACAGCACATCTGGCATGCTGTTGTCTCTATATAAATATGGAATTCATGAATGGAACCACAGTAGTTGGAAGTCATTGAAGGCTGATCTGTGATTGCATTGTTTCAGTGGTTTCATGATGAGAATTCTAAGAAGCTGAACAGCAAAAGCAACTCCGTAAATACAACATCTGCAAGAAAATGTTTCTGTTCAATACATTTTCCTTCCCTTCATGTAATGTAAAGCTTTAGGCCAGGGGTGTAAAACTCGCATCATCACAGCGGTATCACACGTCGTATTGGGACTTTCTCCCCTTTTGGTAAACCGGGCATGGTCAAAGCATGTGACATCTCTGGCCTGCAGCCCCAAGTTTGACGCCCTGCTTTAGGGGAATTTTAGCTGATTTTCTGGCACTGACTTTGTTCACATACATATTGAGCAAGAAATTGAATTGAATTGAAATGAATTTTATTATTTGTATGCCGCCCTTCTCCGGGAGGGTCTCAGGGCGGCAAACAACTCAAAAGAGGAAAAGGGGAACATAGAACAGAATACAAGTAATTAAAATAGGCAAGAATCACACAACCACACAAGTCGAGAGGGGAGGGGAACTCATCAACCCCAGGCCTGCCGGCAAAGCCAGGTTTTGACGGCTTTTCAGAAGGCCTGGAGAAAGGTGAGGGTCCAAATCCCTGCGGGGAGTTCATTCCAGAGGGCCGGAGCTACCACAGAGAAGGCCCTCCCCCCGGGTAATAGCCAGGTGGCATTGGCTGGTAGACGGAACCCGGAGGAGGCCGACCCTGTGAGATCTAACGGGTCTTTGGGAGGTAATTGGCAGCAGGCGGTCTCTCAAGTATGAAATCTAACAGACATGAATGAATTTAGGTATAGACAAGTTGAGGTATAGTGTTTCGAATCTCATAATTTCATGGTTCTTTTCTGTTTGCATTAATGTTATTTAATATTAAATTACATTATTCTCTGAGATATGCAGTCCCCATATTTGATATAAAAATGCAATACAAATAAATTGCATCTGGGTTTTTAAAAATTTAATTCCAAGCTGCCTAACATTCAGAGCATTCAAAATACTGGATGTTTTGGTGGTATTACAATCGAATCCAATTCTGTTGGTTATCTATGTCAAGATGCTTAGATATAATATATTATTAGGGAAAAAAAATATACGTTCTACCATAGATTTGTCAAGTTGTTTACATGAAGCAAGTAATGACTGTTCTTCATTTTCATAGTTTAGGAATATATTTAGCACATGCACTTAACTAACAACTGAATTACTCATTCCTTTTATTGTCTAATTTCTACCTTAACAGCTATTAGACTTGTTGCTAAGGAAACTGGTCCCTGCTGTGAAATTCTCCAAGAAGCATTTGAAATTTCCTCATATCACAGCTGCAGTATAGCTAATTGCTTCATTGTCCTCTGCTTCTGTTCCTCATCTAAAACATGGCTAAATTGGCAGAAGACAGAGAGGGGGCAATATTTCTCTCTCTGGACTAGCTGAATCTTTCTAATATTTGATCACTTTCAGACTATAATATGTGATGGAACTATCATTTTGAATCTACCTTTGCTGGTTTCAGCTCATAATGCAGTGTTTCTCAACCTTGGCAACTTGAAGATGTCCGGATTTCAACTCCCAGAATTCCCCAGCCAGCATTCGCTGGGAGTTGAAGTCCGGACATCTTCAAGTTGCCAAGGTTGAGAAACACTGTCATAATGAAATGGATGGATGTGTGGATGGCTGAGTCATCCAATCATCACTCGTACTTTGGAGGAACCAAATGTTCACCATTCTGTGCTGTTAAGTAGTTCTGCCCCAAATTAGCTGTAGTAGGAGAATTAGGCTGGGCGGAGAAAATTAATATGGTTTCTCCCCATACTTCTTGTCAAATATAAAGAGGCAATTCCATTTTATACATAGTTGTTGCACGCAGCTAATTTGCCCCACATTTTCTCTCCAGCTGTTTCTGGCTCCTTACTATTTCTTTAACATAGTAAAGATTCATTGATACTTTTGCGAATTTAGGTATCTAGGTACACCCATTATCGCTCGCGCGGCTGCATTTTGGACCAGCTGTAGTCTTCGAACACTCTTCAGGGGCAGCCCCATGTAGAGCGCGTTACAGAGACCACTGCAACAATTACGGAAATGTTGGACTGTTCACCACCACACACCCCAATTTCTCTGGAAAGATGCTTCTGCCAGTAAACAGACTTCTGAGGAGTTGCAGTTTGACCAGGCTAACACAGTATTATGTCTGCTGTGGGTTTGTCCGAGGCAGAATTTACTGCCAGTGGCAAGGACTGGCAAATTCCTTTGGTATAGAATAAAAGTAAGACTATTCTGCTAGATCATTCAAGGGGCAAAATGTTGCTAGATAATAAATCCTCCCTGACACTTCTTTGTTCACTTCCAAAATCACTCACATCTTTTTCCAATATTAAGCTCATCTTAAGAGAGTTTGAAAGTCCCTAGGGCTGAAAGTTCAGCAACAGATACATACTGTAGGGAAGATTGGACCTATCAATTGGCTCCAGACCTGAACCCATCTCCAGTTGTCATATCCATGCTACAAACTTTATTAAAAGAAAAGAAAGATTCGCCATTTATTTCCAGGCATGCCTCGAATCTCAGCGGAGTGTGAGATGACAGCTGTCAGTTTTTGATCGAGCATCTATCACTCAGCTTGATTGCAGTGGATGCCTTCCAGTCTGGGTTGCAACTGCAGCAAAATACTGCACATTGCCAACTGATAAAGAAAGGAGGAGGTTAGATACTTTCAGGCGTACCTATGGGCATTGTATTTCGTTATGTATGACCCATTACCAGGCCTGTTTGCAAAGTATCATCGCTTTCTCTGGGAGGACAAATGTCAAGTCATGTAGGTTTTCCAAGCAGAGACAGCATGCTTTGTTAAACAAGAAAGATTGCTTGTCATACAGTTAAATCAGCCTTGAAGGTGATAGTTATTTCTACTGAGTTGAAGCTAAATCCAGCATCAAGGGCTTTATCTTTTAACAATGGTTGGGTTTTTTAAAAAAAAAAACATAATTGATCGCCCTTGAAAGGATAAGGAAATTATGTGATACATATTGTTATGAATCAGGTCCTTGACAATCAAAAATTATTTTGTCTGATGAATAAGGTCAGTGATTCTGTTGCTAACAGTTGTTTTCCTAAACTAAATTGTTATTATAAGATATAATATCTTAGAAATGGCTATACACAGGAATTGCTATGCATAGACCAAACTGGTAAAATCACATCGATGACTGGGAAAGATGATGGAATATTACAGAATGTTGCAGTGACTTGGTATAGTGGTGGATGTAGATTTCCTGGTTGGGAGTGAGGGTGTGAGGTAAGAGTTCTGTTGTGACTCAGCAGAAGTTTGCTGTGAGTTGAGTCGGGATGCAGGAATAACAATGCAGCTGGGGCTCGTTAGTGTGGTCTTCTGGAGATAAAAGGACTGATGGTGCCACGCCCTGGTTGCAGAAGTCAACGTTCATCGTTCGTCCGTGGTTCGGCGTTTGTTTATGGAGAATTCAGTTCCGTTCCTGTTTGAGTTTGTGAGACACTTGGATAAGTGATTTTGCTGCTTGAAAACCTGGTGCTGTAAGAATTTTGTTTCTGCATTCTGCTGCATAACCCTTGTTGACAGAGACTTTATCTATGTTTATTTTGGGCTCGCAGCCAGCGTGAACCAGGACTGATAAAGTTATTTCCTTTTAAGTCTGTCTGACTGTCGTCTGTTAATGAGCGAAGAAGGGGGGCCAGAACAGAGTTCCTATCAGTTGGAAATTATTCAGATCCAGAAAATCTTTCTTTGCGCCATTTGTCTCTAAAAACGGACAAGTCAGTAGTTAAATGGCTCATCTTCCCAAGCCTGTGCAAATATAATGGCATTGTGGGGTAACAAAGAGGTGGCACTAATCATAGACTGGACCAGGATTTTGATGTGGAAGGGATCTCAGGAAATAACTAGACACAATTATCTCAGATAATCCAAAGCTGTTGTAAAATTCACGAATGAGCAAGGAATTAATGTTATTTGGGAGCTCACAAAAGAGTAAGGTTTCTTCGGCTATCCAAATTATATTTGAAAAGTTGCATAAGCCATTTTTTTTGCACTCTGAAGCAGAAATTGATATATTTAAGAGCCATTAAATCAAGGCACAAAAACTTCAAATCATTTTTTTTAATCACTTACATTTTAAATCTATGTGCTGTGGGGAGATTTCAAATGTGTTAGTTTGAGATTCGGTATCATCAGTGCTCTCCCTTGGACTGAACAGGAGATGTTCAGAGCCAAGGTGGCGCAGTGGTTAAATGCAGCACTGCAGGCTACTGCTAGATCAGCAGGTCAGCGGTTCAAATCTCACCGGCTCAGGGTTGACTCAGCCTTCCATCCTTCCGAGGTGGGTAAAATGAGGACCCGGATTGTTGGGGGCAATATGCTGACTCTCTGTAAACCGCTTAGAGAGGCCTGAAAGGCCTATGAAGCGGTATATAAGTCTACTGCTATTGCTATTGCTATTGCTATTGTAGTCGAAATCTTGATTTGTCTGAAGGGGATGAGGGATTGGATGGGGGGAAAAAACAAATAAGCTTGAATCCTAGTAAGAGGCAGTTGCTCCACCTATTGCTATGAATGGGGTTGTACTACGATAGATAAATTGTTATTCAGTCTTACAGTCTGCTTGGACTTCTGGCTCCTGCTGGAACAGCAGGTGCCAGGGGTGGCCATGGGCACTGAGAACAGTGACTCATCCACTTGGCATCTCTCAGTTAGAGTGCTGTAATTTGCTTTAAGTGGAACATTGTGGAAGATGACTCAACCGGCACAGAATGCTCCTGCTCAGCAGAGTGGTCCAGTTTAATAGAATAATACCTTATCTTGAAAAAAGTTTCATTGGCTGCTAATCGGCTTTGGAGCCCCAAATGGAGCTTTTGAGGATTCCTATAAACCTCTGTGTTGTGACTCAGCAGAAGTTTGCTGTGAGTTGAGTTGGGATGCAAGATTAACAATGCAGCTGGGGCTCGTTAGTGTCGTCTTCTGGTGATAAAAGGACGGATGGTGCCACGCCCTGGTTGCAGAAGTCAACGTTCATCATTCATCGGTCGGGGTTTGTTTATGAGAGACACTTGGAGAAGTGATTTGCTTTCTGTAACCCTGATTCAAGGAGATACTTGGGGAAGTGAATTGCTTTCTAAGAGATCTTTGTTTTGGCATTCTGTTATCTTCTTGCCAGAGACTTTATTTATGTTTATTTTTGGGCTCGCAGCCAGCGTGAGTTGAGGCTGATAAAGTTCTTTCCTTTTAAGTCTGTCTGCTTGTCGTCTTTCAACGAGCGGAGAAGGGGGGTTCAGAACACCTCTGTATAACTCATATAAAAATATGCTTTGGGTCCTCATCCTTATAAAAGATCAGAGGGGACCAATGGTGGGATTCAAATAATTTAACAACTGGTTCTCTGCCCTAATGACCGTCTGGGTAGGTGGGGCTCGGGGGTCATGTGACTGGGTGGGCGTGGCCAACTCAAGGTCACTCAGGTCGATGGGCGCTTCAGCTTAGCTGTTACAATGTAATAAGGGTTAACCAGAGAGGCAATTTCTGTAAGCAGGGCAATAAAGATGAGGCTAAAAACAACACCAGAATGTTTCCTTCCTGCCTTCCTTACAGGATTAGCCCTGTAAAGTGGAAAAAAAACAAAAGGAGATTTCTTCCAACAACCGGTTCTCTGAACTACTTAGAAAGTTATCAACCGGTTCTCCCGAATAGGTGCGAACTGGCTGAATCCAACCACTGGAGGGGACCCAGAAAATAGCACTCTTAGCTGTAGCTTCTTCTCTTTGGACTTTGAAGATCAATTTATTCCCTATACATTTAGTTTTCTGGGAACAAATCAGTTCTTGGCAATGATGCTATGGTTACTAAGTAGTATAGGGGAGAGTTAGGGTTAGGGTTAGGTTCCCCTCCCCCCCACTGTGTTAGATTTTTAAGGCAGATATAAAAACAGAGGAAAGTTTTTCCATTCTCTCACTCTAATCTGGGACCTTCTTCCTAAATAAAACCAAAGCTAGCACAAGTATTTCCACAACTGAATCTGATTGAAATCTCTCTTCAATAGAAAAATAGCACAATTGGGCAAGATGGGTGGGTGATGGTAATGATTAACTAACTTATTTGGTGAGATGGTTGACAGGTCACTTTATTCTGTCTAATACTAGAAGCCTTGCTTTTATTTAACCTTCAACCTGCCCACATTCACCAACCAAATCCCAGAACCCCTAAGAAAAAGTATGCACAGTCAGTCCTCTTTTTAAAAAATTGCAAATTAAGTCCATACCGTACTAATTGCTTGGTAGGGATAATGCTTTCCTGCCACAGATCAAGTATTCTAAATAAAGAGTCTTCAAGTAAATTTCACTATGGTGCCTCGGTAGGGAATCTACAGTTCTCCAAATGTTGCTGAACATCAGTTCCCAACAACCAACAACTAGGAAGTGGAGTGATATCTGAAGGATTTAGGTTGTTCGCTCCAGCTGAAATACAAGTACTATTCCTCAACATTTTTTATAAGTCAATGCAGTCATGGAGACTACAATTAATAATAACTCTGTGAAAATGTGACTTTACTTTAGACCAGTGGTAGTCAACCTGGTCCCTACCATCCACTTGTGGGCGTTCCAGCTTTCATGGTGGGCGGTAGGGGTTTTGTCCGATACTGAAGCACTTTCCTTTTTTAAATTTAATTGACTTCCCTACTTTATAAATCACCATTGCTGTGGAACCGGTGGGCAGTTAGAAAATTTTATTACTAACAGAGATACAAAAGTGGGCGGTAGGTATAAAAAGGTTGACTAGCCCTGCTTTAGATGATACAAGATAGATAGATAGATAGATGGATGGACGGATGGGCGGATGGGCGGATGGGCGGATGGATATCAAAGACTGGCAGGCAGACAGACAGACAGACAGACAGACAGGGATAACATAGATAAAAGATAGATAAGAGGATAGATAGATAGATAGATAGATAGATAGATAGATAGATAGATAGATGGATGGATGGATGGATGGATGGATGGATGGATGGATGGATGGACGGATGGATAGATAGATATCAAAGAATGGCAGGCAGGCAGGCAGGCAGGCAGGCAGAGAGACAGACAGACAGACAGATATCAAAGACAGGCAGGCAGGGAGACTTACTGACTGACTGACCTTTTTTGGGGGAAAACAGCAGTACGAAATTAGCAAAATAGAGTAAGTTGAGCATAATAAGGTAAGCGTGGAAAAGTGCTTTCAGAATTGCAACCTAGATCCAAAATAATTGTATGTGCATGTTGTCTTTCTTAACGTCTTCCTATATCATTAACACGCTTTTGTTTGTCTTGTTGCTAATCCTCCATCTGTCCCAGAAGAAGTATCTGCGAGAATAGTCCAAGTAGTAACTGCTGAAGCTGTGGCAGTTCTGAAAAGCGAACAGGAGAAAGAAGCCCCCTTCAAAGATCAGCCAGCGCAATTACCTTTAGGTAAAGAAAATCATCTTAGATGTACATTTGTGGTGTGTTGGAAAACAAAGTGTTGAATTACAGCTTTCCCGTTTAAAAAGAAATGGTGTAATTGATTTCATTTTTAAGACCTGAGAGCTGACTCGCTTAGAACTATGTTGCAAGAGCCGAGGTGGCGCAGTGGTTAGGGTGCAGCACTGCAGGCCACTTCAGCTGACTGTTATCTGCAGTTCAGTGGTTCAAATCTCACCGGCTCAAGGTTGACTCAGCCTTCCATCCTTCCGAGGTGGGTGAAATGAGGACCCAGACTGTGGGGGTGATATGCTGACTCTGTAAACCGCTTAGAGAGGGCTGAAAGCCCTATGAAGCGGTATAGAAGTCTAACTGCTATTGCTATTGCTATTTTGAGGAAAGGTAGAATTGCGTTACAGTCAAATTTTTGATGACTTTTTATATGAATAATACAATCTTCAAAATAGGATGCTTACTCTTTAAGTGATTTTTTTTCAACTTTCCCAGCAATCAAAATAAGGGGCAATGGATTAAAAAAACACTCCAATGGAATTAGTGATTAAAAAGTTAGATTGGAAGTGAGAAATCTAAATGCAGGGCCCTGTTTGCTCATAATGAGCCGAGGTGGTGCAGTTCAGCGGTTCTAATCTCACCGGCTCAAGGTTGACTCAGCCTTCCATCCTTCCGAGGTGGGTGAAATGAGGACCCGGATTGTTGGGGGCGATATGCTGACTCTGTAAACTGCTTAGAGAGGGCTGAAAGCCCTATGAAGCGGTATATAAGTCTAACTGCTATTGCTATTGCTATATTGCTCATGCAGTTGCTTGGACCAATATACTGTATCTCACAGGCTTGTAAGGATAAGGCTTGGAGTCTCCATATGTGATGCCTTGAGTTCCTAAATGGAAAAAGATGGGATATAAATATTTCTGTATGTAAATAAGGTTGTTCAATTATACCTATCCATACACGTGCATCCATTGATAGGCTGCCAAATTTTAATCAGTTGTCCAAACCTGTGCAGGTTTAAAAGAAAAACTGTTCCTAGAGTTGGGGGCTTGCTATAAATATTAAGAGAAATAGGAAGTAGAAAAGAAATGAAGTAAAATGGGGGTCTGCTTTTACGAAGAAATACATTTTCTGTGAGCAGAAATTCATTTTATGCTGAAATTTAAGAACATGTTTAATCTGTCTCTCTCTGTCTCTCTCTCTCTGTCTCTCTCTCTCACACACACATACCCGCACACAAGAATAATCATTTGTGAACATAGTATGAATTCTATAACTTTATATATAATAGATTCATTTTCCTATGGATTCAGCTTTAATCTGCTTATTTTACCCATTGCTATATTCATCACAGATCTACAAATGTTGCTAATATTCCTATCTCACAGAAACCATAAATAAGACTAAGACGTTAAAGAATTAATTAATAAGAATAAGACTTTAAAATACATTATTTTAAAGTCCTGTTTAAAGTGGTTTATTCTGTAATGATGTAAACTGGTCAAAGAGATGTTTAAGTTTGCCTGGTTGGTGCCTGGTTCCAGAACAGCGCTGTGGCCAGCTGCTCTTCTGGTCATTGAGTTTCTGGGGCTCTGGCGACCAGCTGGCTGGTGCACTTGCTGGAAACCAGAAGACCAGGTGACAGGGGTGCATGGTGGTCTTCAAGTTTCCGGGGGGGGGGGGCGCATGCGCATATTCCAGTTTGGGCACTCAATGCTGAAAAGGTTCACCATCACTGGCCTAGGAAATATTACTTGGGTATATTTAGCATTGATTTCTGCTCAAGCCAATCTTTTGCTCCTTTGCCACATACAGTATAGAGCCGAGGTGGCGCAGTGGTTAGGGTGCAGTACTGCAGGCCACTTCAGCTGACTGTTATCTGCAGTTCGGCGGTTCAAATCTCACCGGCTCAAGGTTGACTCAGCCTTCCATCCTTCCGAGGTGGGTGAAATGAGGACCCAGACTGTGGGGGCGATATGCCGACTCTGTAAACCGCTTAGAGAGGGCTGAAAGCCCTATGAAGCGGTATATAAGTCTAACTGCTATTGCTATTGCTAGTATGTCATCTACCACCAACATACGATTAATAGGAGGCTAGCATCATGATTTTTACTGCAATTATAAAAAATTAGCTGATACTTAAGAAATGAAGATGATGCCAGAAAGTTGTTGTTTAAATTGTAATGATATATGAAAGTAATACATTCCAGTACCGGTTTCTCAAATTCACATATGACTTTTAAACGTGATTGGATCCCGCCCTTATAATTTTATAATCAAGTATTGCTTGATTTTTTTTTCTTTTTAGGTTTGCAAATCAGAGTTTTATTGTCATCTGAGAACTACAAAGTTAATTATCCAAAGAGATGGCATGTCAACCAAGCACCCCTATATCCTCTGCCTCTTTCAGTATATAGCAACATTTATGTATATTTGTACTTGTTTATAAATGCACAAGTTTTAATGTCCCCTCATTTGAATTGAGTGGACTCTTGACTTGTACAACATTAAAAACTCTTGAGATTCACTTGAACTCATGAGATTCAGTTTATT
The DNA here is from genome assembly GCF_009769535.1 of Thamnophis elegans. Classification (NCBI taxonomy): domain Eukaryota; kingdom Metazoa; phylum Chordata; class Lepidosauria; order Squamata; family Natricidae; genus Thamnophis; species Thamnophis elegans. Next base: position 3,350,386 of record NC_045541.1, on the reverse strand, counting down.
GGATGCAGACTGGAACAATGGCCAGTAGTATATTTTGGTTTCAGATTAATTAATAGATGTGTTCTCTTTCTATTGTTCAATCATTAGCAGTTGAAGAAACAGCTAACCTGCCTCCTTCTCCACCCCCATCACCTGCGTCAGAGCAGACTGGAACCCTAGAAGAAGGTAAGAATTTCCTTGGGTCGCATTCACAACGTAGGTGCATTTTTAAGAGGAGAAATCCAGGAACCCTGGTGAAAGAGAAAGAGAGGTAGGAAGAAGATTCTTTAAGTCTTAACTTATAGATTGAATGGGTGGGGTTTCAAAAAAACAACTGAAAGAATATAACCATGCAGGCTTAATTTAAGTGTGTGTGTGTGTGTGTGTGTGTGTGTATGTGTGTGTACATGCATCTATATATTTTAAAAAAATCAATGAATATGAACTATGTACATTTTCTTTTTATTCTATGAATATTTTAAAATGCCATGCTAGCGTTCGCATTTCAAACAGAAAAAACTTCATTAGATCTATTCATACTGATCCTGTGGCGAATAATGTTCTTTAAAATGGGTGTTCTATGCTCTTACTAACAAAATCATTCTTTCAACATCTGAGCCAGGCAAACTTCATTAAGACACAGGGCTTCTAGCTGAAGAGGATGCTAAGGTTCTATTTTAACTATAAGAACGTTTATGTTTCTAGAATTTTTGACAGATGAATTTCAGACTTAAAGTAGGTGAAGTGTTTTTCTAGCCCTTTATTACCAAGTGGCTAAAAATATTCTAGACTGAAATTCTTCCTTTCCAACTTGTTTCAGGTCTATCTTTTAATACAAAACTTGTCTGGTGCACTAAAACTGAAAAACTCATTAGATTTTGAAATATTCTATTTGTTCCGAGTTTATATATAAAGAAGAAACAAACAGAATTCTATTTGCTTTATTGTATTTGCACTTATTCTGTGAAGATATGTTTATAAGGAACATATAGACACCAGGAGTGTGATAGATAGATTTCTTCAAATAACATTGCAACTCCTTTCCCCTTTTGTACATCCATGAGCTAATTTATTTCTGCGTGTAAGTCTATGTGTAAGGGCACAAGGAATGCCCTTGCAGTGCAAAAGGAAGAGCCACTAGAAAGGCAACAATTGGATAAGCGGGTCTTGAAGCCAGGTCAAGAAATTAGTTTGAATAAATGTCTCAGAAAGGCCCTTTGCTAATTCTTAGTAAGATAAAGTTGGGGAGGAGAAGCACAGTCATACTTGCAATATTCAGTTACTATAACTTACAATAAAAATAATCCTGACCAATATGACTTTGGTTTCTTAGGCTGGTCTATCCTGTAAGGAGGTCCATTGGAGCAATCAATTTCTTTTGTAGGTTTAAAATGTGAGATTATGATGAAACTGTGATTTCCATTTCAGCCTTAAGTTCTCAAATTGTGGGCTTGCAAACAACATAGGTGGGGACTACAAGATTTTAAAGAACTGGTTGTGTTTGTGCAAGCACAAGGGGAGTACTGCCGCAACTTGTTCCACGGGACTGGTTATCGAAATCATTCTTAGTTACAGAAGCACTGTGATTTCTAGCTGGTTTACTAACAGCTAATGACTTCTGGTATGGGACTAAATCTGAAGACCTTTGAATATCTGCGGAAGTGCATATATTAGGAAGGGTCAGTATTTTTATCCATTGATTAGCATTTGTAGGCTTTCAAAATGGAAAGGGCTTGTTAAGTGGTAAGAAGAAAACTAAAAAATGATTACTTTGCCTGTAATGCTGATGAAATTAGCCTCAGAAAATGCAGTGAAGTTTCTTTTAGTAAATCTAGGTTAAGTGGTAAGTGTTTAGTTGTTAGTAAGATTATAATAACTTTTAGTAAGTAGTAGTTTCTTAATTATCTAATCCCAAACCCAATGAAAAACATTAGTTTTATTCATGAATGAGGCACATAACTACAATTATCATTTTTACAGTATCATAAAGTTTGACAATTTTTGCTTTAAGGTATTAAAGAGATTGTAGTCTTACAAATATTCCATTTAAATATGCAGAAAGGCTATTAGAATATATGTAATATATATGTAAGAAAAAGAAACTGCCCTAAAGATGTTCGAATTTTTTTTTTAAACATAGAACATCCAGGCCAAACTTACAAAAAAATTGCTACATTTTCTATTTCCATAAATGCTATTTTTCTCAGGGAATTGCAAGATAAATATAGGATGAAACTATCGGTACTGTTTAAACATTTTTCAGCCATCTGCATGATTTAAAAGAGATTTCATAACCAATTCTAAGCACTTTTGGACTGAGTTGTTTTGCCTTTTGAAATATGGACACTTGAAATTAAAGTAATTCAAAGAGAGTCATACACTACGGTCACAAACAATAAAGATTTTTGTTAAGATCAGTTTCCCTTAAGACCAAACTTCTTTGAGATTATTTTGAACTATAGCAATAGAAAAGAAGAAATGGATGCTTAGCAATTGCTTGTGTTAAAACAGCTTCACACGAAGTGCCAGTTGCCTAAAGACATATCCCATCCAATTGTTTCCATAATAATCTTTTTACTCCATACAAGCAATACTTGTTTTTTTTTAAATGGAAGTTGAAATAATCATTACATTTGTTTTAGAGTCCAGTGTTTCTCAACCTTGGCTACTTGAAGATGTCTGGACTTCAACTCCCAGAATTCCCCAGCCAGCATTCGCTGGCTGGGGTATTCTGGGAGTTGAAGTCCAGACATCTTCAAGTTGCCAAGGTTGAGAAACACTTAGACTATGTGGAAATCTGCATTTCAGAAGGTGAACTTGGCAATAGAATACTATAAAATCAGTTATATTAACATAATTATATTAACAACCTACTCTTATCATTTGTAGAATGTTTATCCATGTTTTTAATCACGTTTATTGCTATGGTTTTATTTATGTTTATTTTTGTGATTTCATCAGTTATACATTTTAAATCAATAATTTGAATGAATTATATGAAATTAATATGACTAATTTTGCTTCGTTCATATTTCCTTTAACAGAAACTTGTAATTGGATACCTTCATACCTATAGGGATCAATCTATACCTTCATTGTCTTTTTAAAAAAAAGAAACAAGTTTTAAAAAATCTTCTAAGCAGTATCATTATTAGTTCTGTGTATAAGGTAGGATGCGAAATGTGCGTTTTGTCATGTCAAACAATGTTTGACGAGGTAAAGAATTGTTGCATTAGGTAATAATATGCAAATATATCTTTAAATATATTGATTCATATTGACACCGATATTGCTGAAATGGAACTATTCATTGATAGTCATTTAGATTCCTATTATTAATTTATCTTTAAAATGAGGGTGGAAGCTGTTGAATGTTGTTTCAGTTATCACAATTATCTTTCTTGCAGCTCCCAGAAATGGTCCCAAAGAGAGCCAAGTGTGTATTGAATATATTAAATATAACCAGGTTGGAAAAACACATGTTACTCAATTAGCTAACGTGGAAATGAATGACCTTTTCTCTACTATTATTCCCATGTGCACTTAAATTATTACATAATTTCCATTGGCTCAGTTTCTTATGATAAAATACTATCTAAATTACACTCTTGGCTCGTAGGAAGAGGCCTTCTTTTTCTTGACATTTTATGCAGCATGCCAAATGCATTTAACTGTTATCGGTCTGTATTCAGAGGAAACTTCGACTGTGACCCTAAAATTGGCTTTGAAACGTTCTCTTGCTTTTCCACTAATTTAAGTTTGTATAACCCTAGAGCTGATTAATCTCCAGGAGTTTTGAGGCTCTCAAATGCCAAATGTATTTAACTGTAGTTTACTCAGTTTTTTTTTTAAAAATGAAATATTCCTGGGTTACTGTGACTCAGTAGATCAAGTTGTTCCTAAAGTTCCAACTGGTAATTTGAATTCGTTATTTCTGTTTTTAAAAGTATCTATATCTGTAATAGTGAAAATTCTGCTTCTAGAAATTAAGTACAAAGTAAGAATATTTCTTAGGAACCATGGAGCTACCGGTATAATTCAAATATATTTATTCAGACTGTGTTTTTTTTTTTTTGGTTCAAAAGTTTTATTTCTTTTAAAACAAACATTTCATCATTCCTCAATCAGTAAGACATCGAAGTACAATTTTTTGTGTGTCAAAATAGTTCTAGTTAACCACCAAATTCTTGTCTAGCCTAATGTATACCAGACTGTGTTTTAAGATCATCATATCCATTCTCTACCACAAGTTGCAAGAAAGCAGTCTATACATTTATCATTTCCTTCAATTTTGAATATATATCGAGCCGTTTTCTGAAAATTCAAATTAATAAAAACAAATTCAGCATGAGCACTTTTATTAGTGCTACTAGTACAGGCGGAAGGAAGTCCTGCTGTATATAACAGCAATTGCTTCTTGGTAGCTGTTCCCAAATTTCAGCCAAGTAGATTAAATTGTAGAGTTTGAGTTATGTAAGTGGTTGTTAATGTCCATATAACCAGGGGTGGGTTGCTCTCAGCATTGCTGCTGGTTCGGTGTGCGCAAAAATTTTGTGCACGTGTGCACACTCGCTTCACTCACGTGCTCACCAGAGGCACACTCCATATGCATGTGCGTTTGCTCATAAGCAGGTCTGCGCATGTACAAAATGTTAAAAAATGGGGGAAAAATTAATGTGTGCAATGAAAATTGTTCTGTCCATGCGCAGAACCGAAAATCAAGATGGCGGCCCCGTAGGAGAACCGGTTTGGGGGCATGGCAGGCCTGGGTCGTTACTTTTAAAGCCCTACATGGTATTGGACCTGGCTACCTGACAGACCGCCTCCTGCCATTCACCTCCCGACGACCAATAAGATCGTACAGGTTGGGCCTCCTCCGGGTGCCGTCGACCGGACAATGCCGGCTGGCGGCTCCCCGAGGGAGGGCCTTCTCTGTAGCAGCGCTGGCCTTATGGAACGAGCTACCCGCGGAGATCCAGACCCTTGCCACTCTCCCGGCCTTCCATAAAGCGACCAAGATCTGGCTGTTCCGGCAGGCCTGGGGCTGTTAATTAATATCCAGCCCCACTTGATTGAATGGATGAGGTATTAATTTTAAACAATTGTATTTTTTTAAAAAAACATTTTTTAAATGTTTTTACCTTTGCTGTGAGCCGCCCAGAGTCCCAAGGGAGTGGGCGGCATACAAATCTTATTAAAGTTGAAAGTGGGTCACTGCCGGTTCCAGTGACCCAGGCTGCCAAATCACTACCGGTTCAGTTGAACTGGGCTGAACTGGTAGGAACCCACCATTGCATATAACCTAGTCCTCACAGTACTCGTGCTGAAAGATAAATTTATTTCCAACAAACAGAGGAAGAAAGCAAGCAATCTTTAAGATTTGCAAGCCTATTGTAAAAGTGCCAGAGACTTTATCTCCCTTAAAAGAAAGGGCTGGAAGCTCCAGTGGCTTGAATATGGTACCCAAAGAGGCACCTCCATGGAAAACCATGTTTTATATTTATTTCCAAACTCTCACACCTGACATAATGGGTTGTTGAAGTCAACATTTACTTTAACTTTGTCACACCATAAGTAACCAAATCTTAATTCATGACCTTCTAAGTCCAATAGCCTCTCATTCTGAAGGTTCACCCATTCTTTTAACCAGGCCAAACAGCAGGCATCAAAATACTATTTCAAATCTGGTAGGCCCAGGCCCCCTCTTTTCTTAGCATCTTGCAGTAGCCTATGTCTAATTCTTGGGTCCCCCCCCCCTTTGCCATATAAACTTTGAGATATCCTTCTGCCGTTGTTTAAATGGAATATCAGTTGCAACTATTGCTGGTGTCTGAAACAAAAAGAGCGTCTTTGGTAAGACATTCATCTTAATTACAGAGATTCTCCCCAATAGAGATAACTGCAATTTATCCCATCTTAGTCATGTGACCACATCAGGGGGCAACAAAACCTATCAACACAGGAATAGGAGATATAAAATCACAGTAAAAAAAATCTGCCTTAATACATTCATAGAATTGCATTTCACCAATCTATCCTAAATGTTCTATCTTTTGGATAGTCTTTGATATGAAAGAGGGAAACTTGCTGGTGATATGCATGTTCATTCTTTGAAAGAAATATGGTAACGATTCTGATTGTTTCAATATTTCTTAAATTTTAAAATAGGTGCTTTGATCAGGCCTTGCTTCAGAGTCTAGGTTACAGTCAAATAAGATATTGTATATCTTCACTACAGGGGTGGGTTCCTGCCAGTTCTAACCTCTTCTATAGAAGAGGTTCCACAAATCTACCGTGCTGTTTAGAACCGGTTCCAGCTCTCTCCCCATTCCGCCCGTCCGCACCATGCATGCTCCGCCCGCCGCTCACTGATTGGCTGGCTCACCAATCGCCCTGCCCGCCTCTAAGAGTCCTATCTAAACCTTAAAGTCTTAAAGCTGTCAAGTTTGAACACCCCTGGGGTTTTATTTTCTAAAGGATTAGGGGTGCAAGGGTCTTGTAACTTGACAGCTTTAAGACTTGCACACTTCAATGCCAGAGTTCCTGAGCCAACATGACTGGAGGAGGAATTCTGGGAGTTGAAGTCCACAAGTCTTAAAGCTGTCAAGTTTGAACACCCCTGGGGTTTTATTTTCTAAAGGGTTAGGGGTGCAAGGGTCTTGTAACTTGACAGCTTTAAGACTTGCACACTTCAATGCCAGAGTTCCTGAGCCAACATGACTGGAGGAGGAATTCTGGGAGTTGAAGTCCACAAGTCTTAAAGCTGTCAAGTTTGAACACCCCTGGGGTTTTATTTTCTAAAGGGTTAGGAGTGCAAGGGTCTTGTAACTTGACAGCTTTAAGACTTGCATGCTTCAAATGCCAGAGTTCCTGAGCCAACATTTTGGTTGCTAAGCAAGAGCGTTGTTAAGTGGGTTTCACCACATTTTATAAGTTGGCCACGCCTACCCGGTCACATGGCTGCAAGCCACTCCCACCCAGTCACATGGCCAGCAAGCCACTCCCACAAAGCAGGCCACACTTACAGAAGAAGTTCTAAAATTTTTTGAAATCCACCACTGCTTCAGTAGCTGGAATGCCATCTACATACAATTTTTCTGTGAAACCTCCTATATCTTACCATGGAATCCAGCTGTTAGAAATGTGCTCTGGGGAAAAAAAATCTTCTACAATGTTGTATCATATGAATTGTTCGTTACTTTTATTATATTGTGCCAGCCATTTCATAGACTTAACAAATTTAAGGAATGCAATGGTTTCTTACCCAGTGACCTTTTGAAGCATTTATCTGAAGCTTTTCTTGGCCTGCTTGAACCAGAGATTAGAGAGAAAAATATCTAGAAATAGTATTTGTAAACTGAGCAGCCCAAGTACAAGGAGACTTGTTAAAACCTTCAAAGCACAACTTGGTAAATGATTCTGAATTCACTGATAAGAAATTCTGCCTGTAGTGAAATAAGGTGACTTTGTATGAAAGATATTCCCAGCTTGGCCTCAGAAGCAGAGGTTGGCGTGGATTTATATAGCCTCAAGATGCCCTTATGAGGAGAGGGTTGATTTCATTTCAGCAAGGGAACATTGATGAGTCCTCATGGTTCTGTACCATATGTTATCATCAGAACTATTTTAGCATTTATAAACCTTGTTAACTGGAATTGTGGATAATTCTGGTTAATGCCTTGCATTATTGAACTAGTGCTGGTTGTAGCCTTTAATAAACTCCTCTTAAAATGCAGAGGCCAGGAACCTGTTTTGAAAGGAGCCGAGGTGGCGCAGTGGTTAGGGTGCAGTACTGCAGGCCACTTCAGCTGACTGTTATCTGCAGTTCAGCGGTTCTAATCTCACCGGCTCAAGGTTGACTCAGCCTTCCATCCTTCCGAGGTGGGTGAAATGAGGACCCAGACTGTGGGGGGCGATATGCTGACTCTGTAAACCGCTTAGAGAGGGCTGAAAGCCCTATGAAGCGGTATATAAGTCTAACTGCTATTGCTATTGCTAAAAGACAGCACTTGGAGGCTGATAAAAGTTAACTTGGCTTCTGGGTTCCCTTTCCAGACATCAATTATATCTGCTGCCTCTTTCCGTATATGACTATATTAATCTTAATAATATTCAGAACATCGATTTCACAAGAGCAGAAAGATCTATGAAATATGGTAATCTTATCTTCCCTACTTTGGTGTGGGGCATTTATACCATGATATCTGCATAAAACAAGATGTTTACATGTTTATCTTTAACTTTTGCCAATTGCACCTCAGGATATCAATGTAACAGCACAACAGCCAATAGACACTGTTAACTGACCCTTTTTCCAGTTAAAGAATAATAATTCAGTACAAAACCTTAGATAGGAATTTGAATATAAGTAAAATAAAGTGATTTTTCTAGATATACATGGTAGAAAATGAATTCCTGCAATTGCATATATTGTACATATATGCAAAGTTAAATGCATGCAATAATACTGTAATAAGGAAATGAAAATATGGGCAAAGTGAAGGAAAAAATATTTACAATTTAATGACATTTAAGTTTGAATATAATAAAAAGTACATCACTTTAGTATTGATAATAAGATGACTGCCCATGAATTTAATAGTTTTCCAATTTGCTCTCATTAAAAGTTACACCGCAGTGACCATTCTTGGAAGGGGTCTGAGGGACACATCTAAGATCCAAAAACCATGTAGACTTGATTCTCCAGCTTCTTTTTTTCTTCCTCTACAATTCAAGTGTAATTCATCTTGTGGCTACCCTACCAAAAGTGGATGGGTAACCTGCAGCAAATTCAGAAGAAGGAGAGGGAATGAGTCAGATCTCTTTTGAGACTAATTCAGCGGGGCCTACAGCTGTAGCTTCATTTTTCTACTTTCATAGCTTAGTTCACTTATCTATAAGAATGAGTGGATATGTTTGTACTGCTGGGGTGTGTGGAGTAAGGTACCTAATGCAATTTTAATAGAGCTAAGTTGAATATAGATATTATTGTGTTTAGATTTCAGTTGGCAAGATTTCCTGAATGGTGGCTGATCCGTTTAGTCAAATAGAGTTAGTCATAGAGATCCACAAGGCAATTTTATCTTTTTGTCTTTAATGCACTTCATGAGGCTAACTGAGAAATAAATAAGTAGAATAAAAAGAGAGCTTTTATTTTAAGCATATATGTCTTTGAATACAAATTTGAAGGGTGAGTTGCAAATTAAGAGCTACATTTTCAAAAGTATTAACTGCAACTAGAAGAGATTTTCATTGTTTTTTTCTCCACCAGAAATTATCTTTATTAAGTTGTTTAATTCAATAGTCTCCAACAGCAGTTAAATTAAATATTCCTTTGTGTAAAATTATTTGCTCTTCAGCTACTATCCTAATAACGATTGTGCCAGAACCAGGGGTGAGTTTCAGCAGGTATGCACCAGTACGGCCGTACCGGTTGGTGAAATTTAGTGTGCGCTCCCATACCTGATCCTCTGGAGGCCCTGTACCGGAATGCTCTCTCCCCTGGCCTCCCCCCCCCACTTGCTCCCCCGCCTGCCTGGTCCTCTCTTATTCGCTCACTCTGCCCCTCCACACCATGCTTGCCCTGCCCACCCACTTTTTTTGCCTGCCCAGCTGAGGCTGCAGGCGGCTGGGGTGGTGGGTGGGGCAATGCTGCCCGTCTGCCTGCCTTGCCCCCTCCAGAAGCAAACGGGTGGGCCTTGGGACAGTCAGTAGCCCATGTGCCACTGCCATGTGATCGCTCTGGAGGTGCAGCACCTTCCAGGACACGGCCGCAGCCAGCAGCAGGATGCGAAGGAGAGGCATGCAGCAGAGTGTTCCGAGGTCAGTAGGTTGGCAGGGAGAGTGCGCAGGGCTGGAGGTGGGAGGGAGGCAGGACATTGAGAACATCCTGGGCGCCTGCAACAGGACGCGGCAGCTGCTGGGCAGCTGCTCCTTTGTGCCCTGTTGCCAGCAGTAGTTGGCTTTCTCCAGCTGATCCTTCCTCTCCAGGCGTACGGGTGAGCCCTGGGTCAGTCAGCAGCCTGCGCGCTGCCACCATGTAACCGCTCTGGGGGCGCAGCCAGGAAGGATCGCTAGGAGAATGCCAACTGTAGCCAGGCATGTCCCCAGATCGGTGGGGTAGCAGAGAGATTGTGTGGGGCTGGACTGGAGGTGGCAGGAAGGCAGGGGTCGAGGCTACACCCTCGTACTGGTGAAAAAAATAATATCCCATCATCCCAGAACTGCGCCGTGAGGTAAGGGAAGCAGCTCTTGGGATAGACCTTCCCTCTCCCTTCAGAGAGCCTGTGTGGGGAGAGAGGAGGCGGCCTGGTTTGGACGCAGTGTCTCCTTCACTTGTTCAGGCAGTGGTGGTGCTTTCTTGCACGCCTCCTTTCTTTCTCCGCCTGCATCCTTCACTCATTCGGCCAGGCGGAGAAAGAAAGGAGGTGTGGATAGTTGAGGAACCTGCCGCCTGCCTCCTTCACATGTTCGGGCAGTGGAGGTGCTTTCTTGCACGCCTTCTTTCTTTGTCTACCTTGCCGAACGAGTGAAGGAGACAGGCGGAGAAAGAAAGAAGGTGTGCGAGAAACCACACCCACTGCCCGAACGTGTGAAGGAGGCAGGCGGCAGGCTCCTTCTCTCTCGGCTATCGCGTGCCTTCTTTCTTTCTCACTGGCCACTAAACTGCCCACTTGCCAGCATTCAAACCAACCCGCTTCCTTTCTCCCAGCATGGGCTTTCTGGAGGGGGAAGGAAGGTCCCTCCCAAAACCTCCCTTGTCCTGGCAGTACCCCAGTGATAGCAGCTGAGCAAGGGAAGGAGGAATTCTGGGAGTTGAAGTCCACAAGTCTTAAAGCTGTCAAGTTTGAACACCCCTGGGGTTTTTTTTTCTAAAGGGTTAGGGGTGCGAGGGTCTTGTAACTTGACAGCTTTAAGACTTGCACACTTGAAATGCCAGAGTTTCTGGGCCAACATTTTGGTTGCTAAGCAAGAGCGTTGTTAAGTGAGTTTCACCACATTTTACAAGTTGGCCATGTCCACCCGGTCACTTGACTGCCGAGCCACTCCCACAAAACAGGCCACACCTACAGAAGAGGTTCTAAAAATTTTTGAAACCCACCACTGGCCAGAACAAACTTAATTCATGCCAAAGCACCATTTTACTATGTGAAATGTTTTCATGGAACAGACATGTTGAAAGTTTCCATTCACTTCTTGATCATTTCAACAAAAGATAGTGGACAACAGTGGATAAAGCAGGTATAAAACTTGAATTCTCTTCTCTCCACATATAGCTGGTATTAGGAGGCTATACGTTTGTATCGTGGACCAAACATCCAGTAATACAGAGGCTTAAAAATAAGCATTCAATTATTTTTTATAATAGTTTTCTTCAGTACACTCCAGGTAAAGATCTTGAAATATGAGAAATGAAAGAATATGAAAGACAGAGGAAAGAAAGAGAGACAGGCTCTTCAAAGGCCAAGTCTTTATACTTGCATTATATTAAATAATCTTTAAAAAAAATCCTACGAATTCTTTTTTTAACATTTTTTTGAAATTGATTTTCTAAGTCTTTTGAACTAAAGCGAACATTCCTTAAAATTGAAAAGTTATCCCAAATAGTACATTTCCAAAGAACATTAACCCAATTCTACTTAGCTGTGTAGAATTGTCAGGACTGTCAAATTCCTGGCCCGTGGACCAGATGCGTTGTGTACTGGCCACGCCCACGCCCGGTTTAGCGAAGGGGGTAAAAGTCCCGATACATTACGTGATGCCACCGTGACGAAGTGAGTTTGACATCCCTACTCTATGTCATTCAGTTCCACTCCAGTTTTTACAAAAAACACCAGGAAAATAAAGCAATCTCTCTATGCAATACTCTTTTTAAAGAAAATCCCACAGAAAAACCAGTATCTTATTTTATCTCTTTGTTATTTTTTTAAATAAATTTTTGCAATTTTCTTAAAAGCTACAAATGAGAATAAAGAAGTAACACCGACATAGAAAATATGAATACAATTCAAATAAGGCTACAGATAAAAAGACTAGCTAATCCAAAACAATATTTTATATGTAAATAGGAAAAAAAATAAAAATGGAAAAAATAAAAATAAGGGACATTGTCTATAATACAAATATGGTTATATTTTAATGCCAATTACTGCCTTTAAATTGTAGAACACACATCTAAAATAAGAGGGTTGAAATATCCAGTAATACTAAAATGGTCTTAATTATCTAAAATCTTGCCTGAAGAACCTACTTACGTTTCTTTATTGCTCATAACAAGACTGAAAGAATACCATCTGGTGAAGCCCATCCACGATATATATATATATAAATCTAAATAGATACCTTTCACCCTGGCTTGGCTGATAAGGAATCGAGCTCTGTGGCTGAGTGGTTAACACACATCTGCCTAAGATGCAATACAGCACAGGTTCGATTCCCAGTAAGGGTATAGCTAGCTGATGAGAGCTAAATAGCTTGAAGTAGATCTATACTAGTCTCCCTTTATTTATTTATCAGCACAAATACAACAAATATATATATATATATATATATATATATATATATATATATATATATATATATATATATATACACACACACACACACACACACACACACACACACACACATACATACATACATACATACATACACACAACATTTGAATCTCAGTAGGGCAGAAACAGAGGTATCTGACTTCCCTACCTTCATCTCACATTATAATAGATTTTTGAAGTATTCCTCATTATCTTTTTCTGTGGAAAATATTGAGAATAGGTGCAGCTGATGATGTCCTGTTTTGAATTCTGACTCACTTCATGTGTAGCCGGTTCTAAGATTACACTACTTTCATTTCTACAATGTAGTTTTAGAACCTATATTTTTTCAATCGCCATATCCACCAGGAACCACAAGTCATTTTAGTTCTGTCTTTCTTACTTGAAAACAAATGCTTTGTTTAATTCTCTACATGGTATCAAAGTGCTCTTAACATTTGGGGTTGTTTTGCAATGTTTCTTCCCCATTTACCAATACAAAATGAATACTATAGTTCCAAGTTATTTTAACTTGGGTAGCTTCTAAACCGGAATGATCAAGTGGTTTTGGTCTGGTTCTAAAAACAAGTAGAATCATCAGTAACTCTATAGTTAAATAAATTTAGATGTAACCATAGATCACAACTAGCTTTATCAGAGAAAGAGGCAGAGAAACAGAGAGGGGCGAGACCACAAATTGTTGTTTGGTTATTGGGATACTTAAACCATACTTGTTTAAGGTAAAAAAGTAGTATGTTAAGGCAGGGGTCTCCAACCTTGGCCACTTGAAGCCTGGAGGACTTCAACTCTCAGAATTCCCCAGGCAGCAAAGCTGGGAATTGAAGCAAAGCTGGCTTGGGAATTCTGGGAGTTGAAGTCCTCCAGGCTTCAAGTGGCCAAGGTTGGAGACCCCTGTGTTAAGGCATTGGGAGCCATAGAAATTAAGCCATTTTTTTTTTTAAAAAGTAGCGCGTACCAATTTTATATTACTTGAAAAAGATAAACATAAATGTAAAGCTTCCATACATAAATGTTTAATACATGTATAGACCATATAATATCTGTTAATCTTGAAGCTGTTGCCTCATTTTTCCATGCTTTCCTTCTCCTTCCTGCTCCCCCAAAGAAGAAGAAGAGGAGGAAGAAGAAACAGTCAAAGGTTCCGTGGCTGGTGACCCCAAACCTGAGGCTTCCCTTGATGAGAAGTATGAGAAAAGGAGTGAGCCTGCTGAGCCTTGGGAACAAACAGAGGGTTTCTCAGAGGCCCAGCAGGATTCCCTCCCTGAAGATCAAGTGGATCACAATGAGGAAAATATAATCCTCATTGGGAAGGAAACCTCAAAAGCAAAACTGCCTTCCTCCGGTGAGGAAGGTATGCCTGCATTAGGGAACTGCATGCCTTGGCTGCATAGGACCTGCTCTTCAGTTTCCTCCCCATTCTCTCGTTGGCTTTTCTTCCCATTGGTTTGTCCTCATGGTTAATGCTCTTGTTATTATGCTTGAAGAGTGTGCACATGGCGAGCCAAAGGCCGTACGATGACATGGTTTCCCACCACTGCAGTAGATTCCTGACTTTTTTTAAGAGCGTGTTTTTCTATTCATGATACCATTGGCAGTGCAGCCAACCTGATATGCCATCCCTTGTCCCGCCTTGTTGCAGATGTGTTTGCCAGTCACATTGCTGATATTTGTGTCTTTATATATATATACTTCATTTCATTTTGGTACGGAGGTTCATCTGTTTTTCATTTCAAGAAGCAAACTGATCAAACCCTGACTAGGGCGCAAAATGCTTACTTTGCAAAGTTTGTGCTGTGCAATCTACTTTCGCTTACGCTTCAATACATTCTGCCTCAATTTCCCCAAGGCTGTTGCTGCTTATATCATATCTTTACCATTCATTGCAGCCCACCATAACCCTTGTTTGCCATTGGCAGGATTTTGAGTTTGCATCTGTTTTACCCTTCTTTCCAGCTGTTTATCTGAGTGGAAGTCCCAGTGTGAGAAGAAAATCCACATGAATCACGTTGGGTATTATAGTGAAGGACTAAATATAAAGCTCATACATTTTCATTGACTTATGTTGCTTATTCTTAATAAACCAGATTAAAGGTGATCCAGATATATCCTCACATTTCTCTGCACGTAGCAACACAAGGCTTTGAACAAATAATTGTACACTGGTTAAACCTAATTTTCATTCAAGGAATATTTGTGGGAACATTCCCTAGTTAAGGCCCTCGTAGCTGAACATATATCACAACAGCTCCAACTGTTACAGAATTAACTTTGCTTGTTCTTACCTAACTAAGGATTCATCATCCCTTGACTATATCAACAAACAGGTAAACCAAGCTAGTTGTGATAGGGAACATACTTGAACCGAATCCCAAGTAATGAGAATTTTGTGATCAGGATAGTTTAGTTTGGGATTCCAGCACTGGAAAGGATTAATGTTCTCTTCTTCCACGTGATCTTTCCTTGATTACATTTCCCCTCCATACGTATTGGACTCCTTAGTTTACTATTAATGTTTTTTTAAATGAAAGATTCCAGTAATTGATGAATCTTCACATCGTTTGTGTCAAAAGTGACTTATCTGATGAAACATACAATAAAATAATTGAAAATAAGTTATTTTGCTGAGTCACTAGATAAGACTGGGGGGGGGGAGTAAGAATGACATTCATTTTGATGTACATTAAATGAATTTAGTTAATTCATTTATTCCCTTAAATCAAGGGATAATTTGAAATTAATTGTCGAAGATGATAGATTCCCATGCAGACTTGATAAACTTGAAAACAGACTAGGTTATCTTTGTGAGCCCATTCAACAGAATGTTTTTGAGCCAAAACTAATTTGCCACATTCACTGATGTGATCTAAATTGTTTGTAATTTTCCTAGGGAATAATTAATGGTTGCAATGAGGTGTAGTAGAATGTTCACTGAAAAAATCAACCTTTAATGAAGGGTTCTAATAATAATAATAAAAAAATAGGAAATAGGATAACAAAAAATCGGACTATCCAGGGACTTATCATATGTTTACAACATTGTGTAAGACTTTGGTGGGTATTTACACAATGAGAATGAGAGTGGGGGAAGGGAGAGAGAGAGAGATGAACTTAACAAACACTTGAAGTAATTCAAATATAGACTTAGCTTTTGGGATCATTAGAAACCAAGCAGAACCTTGAAAATTAAGATACTTTACTACATGTCATCTTGTCTCTCAGTCTAATGCGTGTATTTTAATTTGGAAAAAGGAATTGGCAAATATCAAGAATGCCCAGCTGGCAAAAGTTCTCTGGGTTTTTAGTTATGAATCTTTACCAGCTCTATCAGCAGGAGACAGGGATTGATCCTAGGATATTTTGGATGCTGAATTTTTCATCTTGGAAGCGCTGAAGTCTATGGGAAATGTAAATAATAAAGATCCAATGCTTTTTTCTCACCATGTGTTTTGGGGGTCACAAAATGCCCTGTGCAGAATATTTGAAAGAGCATATTTGAAAAGATATTATTGCAGTGTTTCTCAACCTTGGCAACTTGAAGATGTCCGGACTTCAACTCCCAGAATCCCCCAGCCAGCAAGAGCCGAGGTGGCGCAGTGGTTAGGGTGCAGTACTGCAGGCCACTTCAGCTGACTGTTATCTGCAGTTCAGCGGTTCTAATCCCACCGGCTCAAGGTTGACTCAGCCTTCCATCCTTCCGAGGTGGGTAAAATGAGGACCCGGATTGTTGGGGGCAATATGCTGACTCTGTAAACCGCTTAGAGAGGGCTGAAAGCCCTATGAAGCGGTATATAAGTCTAACTGCTATAACTGCTATCTTCAAGTTGCCAAGGTTGAGAAACACTGCATTAGTGCAAGCAAAGCACTGCCATTTGAGACAGCTGTGTCCCCTTGAAAGCTCTCCTGGCTGTTTTGAAGGTTGATCCCTAGATGTTTCTTCCTTCCCAAGCCTACACACCTCTTTTTCCCTAGCAGCTCTAACAGACGTACACGTAGGTGCAGAGAACTAGAGGCACCTGTTGAAAGCAATCATGACAGCTTCCCAAATGATGCTACTATACTTTAGTGCTTTGCTTCAAGCATACTTGTACCAGCATACTTTATGAATTAGTTTTTTATGAATGCTTTGCTCAGGCAATCCATTTATTATTATTTAATCATATATTTCTAAATTGTTTTTTTTTTCCCCCAAGGCAGAGATCGTTTCCATTATGGAAGATTCAAAACAAAGCAAGCAAAAATGTTTTTTTTCCTGTTTCCAGGCAATATATGTATGTCTTTTCTTAGTTTTTTTTTTTTTAGAACTGTCCATCCACTGGCTAAAAAGTAGACACAAGCTTCCTTTCCAACCAGAAGCAATATATTTTTGTTTTGAAGCTCAGCTTCCAGAGGAATAAGAAGCTTTTTTAAAAAATAACTGTTGGAAATCTAGGCATTATGATTCATCAGGGAGCTGTTTCCTCCACCACCTTATAAAATCCACCGAAATTAATGGGTTTTACTGTACAAATTAAGCAAGTATAATTCTTCACACAGCACACCATTTTCATTTTCACAAGTCACTGATTCTAACTGCATTTTTAAAAATTAAATATGTTCATTGAGGATAGATTGTTCAAGTACTATTACAATATAGTAGTCAAAACTGCCAGGCTTAAAGATGGCTCATGGTTCATCATCACACTTCCAGAGGTATCTAGTCAATCCTTGTTGGAGGCAGAATTCTGGACTGGACATTGATTTCCAGCAAACCATTTATCCCAGGTGTTCATCAGATAGAAGAACCATTTTTTTCAGTTCCGACCCAGGAGGCTACTCTGCATATGGAAGCCAATTTCCCAGCGTGAAACTGATTTTAAGAATTATATTGTGTGGCTTTAAACTGTTTTATTTCACTGCTTTCAGAATACTGTTTATTATTCAATTTCTTTATCCTGAGTGTGAGGAAATTACAAAATCATGAAAGAATTCCAGTGTTGCAAAAGGCAATTTCTCTGGGAAATGAATCAAGGGCAGGAGATTACATTAGAAATATGAGAAATCCTTCCAATTGTGGTTGTATTTTTCCTCCAGTTTTCTCTTTTAGAAACGTCATTTCCAATATCTTTCCGCTCAGATGTATTGGACAATAGCTCCTATATATTTCACAACCCCCTACTTCCTAACCAGCTTTTCAAATGGAGAAGTTCATTGAAAAGGATACTACTAGCATTTGTATGTTTTGCAGCCCAATTCAGATGCCTCACTGATCCCTTGCCAGTCATTCTGGAGAAATGTGCACATTTTTAATTATTTCAAAATAAATATGCCTTTTGCTGCATACTGAGCTGAAATGATTCTTACTGAAATAATTAAGAATTCAATGCCAAGATCAGATTTGGTCTTTAAGCATGTATAAATGGGTAGCCATTAGTACACCCTGATGTGTGTGTCTGTGTGTGTATTGTACACACACACACACACATACACACACACACACACACACACGGACACAGACACAGAGAGAGAGCCCCAATAATTGATTTGGGAGAACTTCATAAAATATTTTGAAAAAGTACTGTTATATAAATTAGGGTTACATTTGCTTCAAAAATGATTTGGAATTACTGTTTTATACCTCACTCAAGTGCAAATACAATGCCTATTCATTAAAACACACTTGCCTTTTTTCAGTATACCATTTGAGCACCCCCCCCACCAAAAAAAAAAGATGTGGTTGCTGCTATAAATACTTTTAAAGACGCACTTCTTTAAGAACTTGATTTATTAAAATTAATTTATATTTTCTTCAGGTGTCATGAAAGTCCAAGAAAAAGATATGCATGCTTGAATGAATAGCAGTGAGGTATTGTCCTTGGGGTTGAGAGAAGTATGGAGCCCTTCCTCAGAGTCACTGTCAAATCCTGCAACAGTCAATTTCAATAAATGTTAATGTGTAATATACACAAAGATTAATAATTGAATTCAGTTATTTTTGAATGTTAAATATTTAGTCTCGGTTTTTCAGCAGTGTTTGAAAGTTGCAGTACAGTGATTTTGTATGAAACAGCTGTAGGTATAAACATTCCATCATCTTGTGTTTCTCAAGAATAGTTTTATGATACTAGATTTAAAAAAAAAATGTATTTAAAAAGCAGTCCCCTCATTTGTGCCAAAAGTTGATTGGTATATCCATTTCAGTTTTACCATGATTTGGCCAGAGTCAGACAAAAGGAATTGTGTCATTAAATGGATATATGACTTTGAAATTTAAATATAGCACATAAATGCATTCACACATACAAACATAATTATATCCATATTTGTTATATTCCAGAATCTTATCTCAACTTCATTGCATGGTAAAGTTTTCTACGGTGAAGTTGTATTTATTTTTAATATAATAATTGTTACAAATGTAAGAAAATACAGCTAGGTTTATCAATATAAGATTATTAATAGTGCACTGGGAGAGCCAAACAATAATAAAGTAAACAGATCTCTAATAGGTTTCTCTAGTTGCATGCAGCCATATTTTTATGACTTTGCCATGCCACATTATGCTGTAAACTACTTTTATAAATGCTTTCTGTAAAATGTTCTAAAACCCAATGCAACAACTACAGATTTACTTTCAGCCTCGAAGATGGAAATCCATGGACAGGAAGGCACGAGCCTTCTCGCAGCTACACCCTTGAGCACGAAGGACGAAGAGAAAGGAAGGGAATCCAGTGAGCACCCCGCCCAAGATGCCTTAGTTCCACAGCCAGCAAAAACAGAGACTATAGAAAAGAGAGAACCACAGCTCACAGGAGAAGAGATGACGTTCCCATCTCGGTTGGGAGAAACCTTGGACGCCACTCTGCAAGAGAAAGAAGAGAAGACTTCCACACCTCAAGAGCAAAGAGATTTGCTAACAGAGTTGCATAAGAAAAGTACACCAGATGAAAAGGCCACAGAGACCCAGAAGTCTGCAACAGAAGCATCTCCCTTGGAATCTAAAGACGATCAGATTACTGTTACAAAAAATGACTTTACCTCTCCTGCAAGCATTGGTTCTTCTTCGCTCTCAGAATCTATAGCGGACGTAGGCACAGTAACAAGTGCCTTTTTTCCTGAAACCTTACCAGGTGTTCGACACACGTCTGAACCAGAAGAGAGTAGCAAAACAACAGAAAAGTCCGCTATTACAGAGATTACCAAAGACCTTTCAAAAGATCAAACAATGAACAAAGGGCAGATGAAAATACAGGAAGAAGATTTTGCAGTGGTGGGCCCCAGTGCCTCACAAAAAGCCATTGTAGAACAAACTCCAAGTCAGGTTCCCCTTTGGGAAGAAGAGAAAGATATGACGGAGGATGAAAGTGATGAAGAGAAGTACTCCATGTCCAGTAAACAGAAGCTCAGAGAATTGGATGATCAGCCTTTTGCTGTGTGTGACCAAAAACCGACCGTTCTGGGTAAAGACGTTCTGGGAAAAGACATTGATCCTAAAGAAGCATACGATGCACAAAAAGATTTGGGGATAACTGGGGAATCAACGGCGTGGAATGTTAAAAAAGATGAGAAAACCCCTGGTGCTGAGGTCATGGCAGACCGATTCAGTAAAGATTTTTTCCCTGAGAAATACGAAGAGCATTTAGATACCGCTACGTTACATGAAACCATAGAGAAATCCCCATCTGAAGCACATAAAGAGCCCCAGGAAGACAAACGTTCTGAAAAAGAAGGGAAAGGTAAAGTGTTTCCTGTTGCAGATTCAGATCCCCACCAAATGAGGACAGAAGAAGATAAATCAGGTATGTCCACATATTTCGAAACGTCCACTCTTAAAGACGAAGCTGTCAAGAGTGATAAAGTACAGCAAGGCAACGATTACTATGAACTGAGTGATTCAAAAGACCAGATTTATGATATCGACCATAAAAATTCTCTTGTATCTGAAAAGGAGACTGATGAATACCAGCCAGAAGCACACCGACAGCCCAGTCCACCTGCTCATCAAATTGGATACAGTACCCTTGCCCAGAGTTTCCCAGAAGAGGAGGCTAAGGAACCCAGCTCTCCTCCAGAAAGAATGTATACTATTGACCCAAATGTGTACGGTGATAAGAGAGAACTCCACAATAAAAATAAAGATGACTTAACTCTCAGCAGGAGCTTAGGACTTGGTGGAAGATCCGCTATAGAACAGAGGAGTATGTCAATAAATCTCCCAATGTCCTGCTTAGATTCTATAGCCCTGGGGTTTAACTTTGGACGTGGTCATGATCTTTCACCTTTAGGTTCAGATATTTTAGATACGGCTAGTGGAGATGAAGGCGATGATTACTTGCCTGCCACCACCCCACTAATAGAAAAAGCTCCCCCCTTCCCAACAGAAGGTAGGGAAGATGATGATGAAGAAGAAGCAGAAGAAATAGCAGAAGAAGAAGCAGAAGAGGAAGAGAGGATAGAAGAGTCCAAATTTAAAGAATCAGGAGAGATTCAGGTGGAGCCTTTATATGAATCCCCTTTGCTAGCTAAAGATTATTACAAAAACGGAACTGTAATGGCTCCTGACTTACCTGAAATGTTAGATTTAGCTGGCACGAGGTCAAGAGTAGCATCCGTGAGTGCAGACACGGAGGTGGCACAACGGAAATCTGTTCCTTCAGAGGTGGTTGTTGAGGACAGCTCTGCAGTTCAGCAGCTTATGACTGATGAGGATCACATGACTCTAAGAGCTGACAGTCAAATAGAAGATTTAGGCTACTGTGTTTTCACCAAATACACGGTGCCAATGCCATCTCCAGTTCAGGACAGTGAGAATTTGGCAGGAGAAAGCTGCTCTTATGAGGAGAAAATGAGGAGAGGTGTAGTTACAGATCTCTCGTTGATAGAAGTGAAGTTGGCAGCAGCTGAGAGATCCTGTGAAGGAAAAGAGGTTTCTGGGGACTCCACAGTTTGGGGCCAGGACTTTGAACAAGAGAGAAAAGCTATTGATAAGTTAGATACTGTGTTAGAAAAAAGTGAGGAACAAGCTGATGCTAAAGAAGTATCTTTTCCTGAAGATACTGAACATGAAATAAAGCTTGGGGCAGAGCTAGCAGGTGTTAATGATAAAACTCTAGTTGAGCCAGAAGAAAAGTCTTCATTAATTAAGGAAGAGGAAAATGCTATTCACGTTGCTGCAAATATAGATAAGGCAGAATTGTCCTGCAAACCAGACTACGATGCTATAAAGCATGATATGGATTCTGCTGCTCGGCAAGTGGAACAGGAGTATCAGAGTAAATTAGGAGGTCACATCACTGAATTAGTTTCAGAGCAGAATAAAGAAGATCCAGAGAAGATTCTCTTTGCATTACACCAAGAACCTGATCTATGTGCAACATTGGAATCTAATAATATTAAAGATGCAGCTAAACTGTCTGAAATTGAAATTAAGGAAAAAGGCCCTAAGCCTGATCTGGTGCATCAAGAAGCAGTAGATAAAGAAGAATCATATGAATCAAGCGGTGATAATGGTCAAGTGCAAGAGGGATTGTCTGGAGAAATTTCAAAGCCACATGAGGGCAAAATACAACGAGAAATCCCACCTTTACCAGAGGAAGAACATGCAGAAAAAAGTATATCAAAAGTTATTCAAGAAGAAACAGCAGAAACTCAAATGGAGAGCATAATAGAACATAAAGTAGATCAGGCAGATCATGTGGAGATAACCGAGACTGAGAATGTTGAGAAGTTGCCGCATGATTTAAAACATGAGAAAGAAAAAGTGGAAGAAGAGCAGAAGGAAGAGATTAAGCAAACGGAAGAACAAGAGGAAGAAGTAAAACACACAAAAGAGGAAATCAAATACAGGGAAGAACATGAAAAAGAGATTAAAAATGTAGAACAGCAGGAAGACGCCAAGCATGTGAAAGAACCTGAAGTAGAGATTGAGAAAGACGAATATGAAGAAAAGGCTAAAGAAGAAGAAGAGGAAGAGATCAAGCAAGCAGAAGGACAAGAAGAGGAAAAAGAGAAAGAAGAGGAAACCAGTAAGCAAACGAGTAAAGACGAGGACTTGGAGAGCCCCAGTGAAGAAGTATGTAAGGCTATCCCTGTGGAGATACCTGAGCTCAAAGGAGTAATAGAATCTGTTGTTACGGTTGAGGATGATTTCATTACAATTGTACAGACAACCATTGATGAAGGAGAAGCCAATTCCCACAGTGTTCGCTTTGCTGAAACAGCACAGCCTGAAACAGGCGGAGAAGGTCCCTGTACTGAAGAGCTGGATATGGAGGCAGAAGTTATTGCTCATGTTGAAGCAGACTCAGAAGAAAAGTCTTTGGAACCTCCGGGCTCAGCTGAACAGGAAGAAATCCCAGCAACTGATTACAAGACAGAAACATATGACGATTATAAAGATGAAACAACAATTGATGACTCCGTCCTGGATACCGACAGCATATGGGTGGATACACAAGGTGTGCCTTATGCTTTTTCTTTCATTCATTTTGCTGTCAATATGCTATCTTAATAATTAAAAATAATCAATGACGGCGCAGTCATGAATGTTATAAAAATAATACTAGCATGAATCAACCAAATTGTTTAAAAGAGTATATATCCCAGCGAAGTACAAATAACTAATCCTGTTTTTGTTATAATTTACTCTGATCCTGCAGATGATGATAGGAGCATCATGACAGAACAGTTAGAGACTGTTCCTAAAGAGGAGAAATCAGAGAGAGAATTGCGGAGACCATCTCTTGATAAACATAAAAAAGAAAAACCTTTAAAAACTGGGCGAGGCAGGATTTCTACTCCTGAAAGGAAAATAGCTAAAAAGGAACCTAGCACAGTCTCCAGAGATGAAGTGAGAAGGAAAAAAGGTTTATATAATACTTGCTCTTTTTCCTTTTATGCTGTACCGTGGGTGGCTCATCTGTATACGTTTTCATTAAGGACATACATTTGTGCTAACAGTATGACATATGATCCATACTTCTTCCATCGCTTCACTTTCATGCTGGTGGTAACAGCAAATAAACATACAAATAGAAATTTCATCTTCTAAGATTCATCAATATTGTCAGCATCATGTTATCTACCCTAATAATATTGGTACTAAGTATCCACGTAGCGGTATTCCTACCTCATTACTTATCACGGCTTCCACGTGAGTACTCAATTCTAATCTTTACTAAAAGAGGGAGAGAGAGAAAGAATTGTCAGTAGTAGAAGGCTTCATTTAATTTGAATCAAGGTAAACGTCCAACTCTCTGAATCAAACCAGTCAGATCACAGCTAGCTTGAGAGCCTTCAAAACTGAATGTCTCACAAAGATCTCTTTGTACTTAATGTACATTGGTTCTCCTTTCTTTCCATAGCTTCATACGTTGCCCAGCACTGAGGCTCTCTGGGAATGGATCAGAATGACACAGGGGTTACAGATTGGAATAGAAAGAGTTTGCTTTCCCACCCTATTAAATAAATAATACATACATTTTCAGTCAGGTTGTATAATTTTGGAAGGGACGTGTATTTGATAGAATGAAAGAATTGGTGAAAGCTGTAATACCTTAAATATAGATCATGTGGGCATTGGTATACACTCAAGTCAGAGTTAAATGGCTAAGTTGGCGCCAGCAGCCAATATGTTGATTTGTTGAAATATATTTCTACTTAACAATTTTTTTATTTCTGATTGTATGCTCTTGTTTTCTTGTCTATAGCTGTGTATAAGAAAGCTGAACTTTCTAAAAAAGCTGAAGTTCAGGCTCACTCTCCCTCCAGGAAAATCATTTTAAAACCTGCTATCAAACACACTAGACCAACTCATCACTCCTGTGTTAAGCGGAAGCAGACAGGTGACTGTGCTGTCTTGAATTTATGCAATGTGGCTGGCAAACATAGACATTAACTATTCTCATTATTATTATTATTATTATTATTTGTAGTCTCATTGCTCTATTGGCTGCTCTGATTTTGATTTCGATTTTTTTCCTCTCTTAAGAGTTTTTCAGCTCTCATGAATGATACTGCTTTTTTTTGTATCACACTCTTTTCATTTATTATTATTCGGAGGCCATAATCATGAACGCTTTATCATGCTTGGAATTCCCAAGTTCTGTAGCTGTTTATTGTTGATAACAGTGTTGTATAAATCTCTCTATTTCGCTTTGTTCTGTTTTTCATTTTTGCTCTGTTCTGGTGGGAAAGTGCAAATGGCTTTGAACCATGTTTTACATTTTATTTCCTTTATTCTTTTACTGTTTTTCTTCTCATGCATAATAATAATTGCAACGTTATTCCACTTTGTATTTATATTGTGTACCGTAACTCTTTTAAACTGATGGCTGATTTGTTTGCTAAAATTGTTGTGTATTAAAACGCAGAATCTGAAGCAAACAGCTATTTTTGAACAGAAAACTTTCCTGAATACGAATATTTGCTGACAGTGAAAAACGAAGAAAATAATGGAAAAGGAAATGAGGGACTATTTGCAGCTTATTATACATCTGTAGTTATTTAGAAGATAGAAGCTTTTGGAGTTGAAGAGATTAATATAAATAATTCACAAGGAGCAACGTTTGTGCTAATCCTTTTCAGGACAGATTTGCACTCTTGTCAATAATTGTTAATTGGGTTACCATGCAAAAATTGATTGAAATATGCATCTTAGAATTACATATTTGGTCATGTATGCTTTTTATTGCAATCAAAGGAGAAATAACCGAATGCTATCCTTGATATCTTTATTTAATATACAGAATCACAGTGCACATGAGATAATGTTACTAATTCCAGAAAAATATTTTTCCTGACAATTCCAAAATATTTCTCCTCTAGTGTTTCTGTGGATATAAGGTTATAAAACTGAAGTGCCAATCCATAATTGATAGATGAAAAGAAACTTGTTAACATATTATATCCATGCATCTCCAATCTAATGCTAAGTAGTAATTTAAAGCCAGAGAGGTTCCTCGTTACCTTTATTGACAAAAAGCTATATTTTATAAAATTGCAGTACACATTTGTCCTTACGGGGCCTTCTGTACAACTCAACCATATATTATCATCTATTGCATTGCAGAACTTTTTGTGACTAATGCATATTTCTCTTGATTGAAAAGGTTGATAGTACATTATATATAATTCAGATACCTAAATGGCAATGTCTGGATTCCCATTACTGTAGGCCTTGACTCTTGGGGTTCTATTTGGGTTGCATATTTTCTTAAAACTATTGATAAAATAAACCTGAAATCATGATAGGTTAAACAGGCAAACCTAATTTTTTTTAAAAAAAAATTGCATCTTTCTTCAAACTTCCAAGAAGTTCTCTATGATAGTAGTCCCCATTTACCTATTTGCAACTGGGCCATGTGAGTGGTAGGCCGGTGCACTCGCAGCCCCACTCACAGCTGGCACTCACAGCCCATCCCTCACACAAATTAAGCTGTGCACACATCTGCCTGCCTGCCTGCCTGCCTGCCTGCCTGCCCCGGCACAAAACCTTCCCCCACTCCCATGCCAGCTCATCAACCCGGAAAGGTTGGGGAATGCTGCTCTATGAGAAGCATCCTGGCTCCCTATGTAAAAACAAAAGAAGACTCCTTTTTCTTTAAAAGTCCTTTTCATTGTCTTG
Organism: Thamnophis elegans; assembly: GCF_009769535.1. Classification (NCBI taxonomy): domain Eukaryota; kingdom Metazoa; phylum Chordata; class Lepidosauria; order Squamata; family Natricidae; genus Thamnophis; species Thamnophis elegans. Next base: position 3,324,250 of record NC_045541.1, on the reverse strand, counting down.
TTGTCTTTAAAGAAGATGGTAGTGGGCAATGAATGTGCCTTTTTTTCTACTTTGGTGTAAGGCCCATAGGTTTCTGTTCTGACCCCCCTCCTCCGTTCAGTAATGAAAGCTGAAACACGCTTAATGAGAATGCCCTTTAATAGCAAGACCAGACTCTCTGTGGCTGAAAGCCAAGTAAACAAACAGATAAGGACCTTGGCACCAAGTCCGACAAACCTTGGCAGCAATTCAGACAAACTCTGGCAGCAATGCAGCCTGCCAAGTTAGTTTCTCTTTAGTCAAAGTGTTGACTTCTGCAAGAAGGGCGTGGCACAAGCAGTCTTTTTTATAGTCTGGAGAGAAACCTAATGACCATCAGCTGAGTCCAGGATTGGACTCTGACTGGCTGACTGACTCATTTACAGAGTCCAGGATTGGACTCTGACTGGGTAGATTCGGGCGAGTCGACGGGGATGAATCTGGTGGAGACCATCTGGGATGAGTTTGACCCTGTGACCCCCAAGGGCATGGATAGGATTATGGGGAGACTCAGTGCTGCCACTTGTGTGCTGGACCCCTGTCCCTCTTGGTTAGTCTCGGCTTCCCGGGAGGTGACACGAGGCTGGCTCCAGGCGATTACCAACGCTTCGTTGAGAGAGGGGTTCTTTCCCACTGCCTTGAAGGAGGTGATGGTGAGGCCCCTCTTTAAGAAGCCTTCCCTGGACCCAGCTTCTTTAGTCAACTATCATCCGATCTCCAACCTTCGCTTTGTAGTGAAGGTTGTTGAGAGTGCGGTAGCACATCAGCTTCCCCAGTTCCTGGATGAAGCTGTCTACCTGGATCTGTTTCAGTCGGGTTTCAGGCCCGGATACAGCACGGAGACGGCATTCGTCGCATTGGTCGATGATCTCTGTCAGGCCCAGGACAGGGGCTGCTTCTCTGTCCTGGTCCTATTAGACCTCTCAGCGGCTTTCGATACCATCGACCATGGTATCCTACTGCGATGACTCGGGGGGTTGGGAGTGGGGGGCACTGTTTTACAGTGGTTCTCCTCCTACCTGTCGGATCAGTCGCAGTTTGTGTTGACTGGAGGGCAAGGATCAACCCCGAGGCGCTTCACTTGTGGGGTGCCCCAGGGGTCGGTTCTCTCACCCCTCCTGTTCAACATATATATGAAACCACTGGGTGAGATCATCCGTTGTTTTGGGGTACGGTATCATCAATATGCTGATGATACCCAACTTTTCATCTCTACCCCAAACCACCCAAACGATGCCCTCGACGTGATGTCCCGATGCCTGGAGGCTGTGTGGATCTGGATGGGGAGGAACAGGCTCAAGATCAATCCCTCCAAGACTGAGTGGCTGTGGTTTCCGTCATTCCAATTTGTGCATCTTGTTCCATCTTTGATGATAGGGGGAGAAATTCTAGCCCCCTCAGAGAGGGCCAGCAATCTGGGAGTCCTCCTGGATATGCAGCTTAGTTTAGAAGAACACCTGATGGCCGTGACCAGGGGGGGCTTTTACCAGGTTCGCCTGGTACGTCATTTGTGCCCCTTCCTGGATCAGGATGCTCTGTGCACAGTCACTCATGCCCTCATCCTTTCACCTGGACTACTGTAACGCTCTCTACATGGGGCTGCCCTTGAAGAGCACCCGGAGGCTTCAGCTGGTCCAGAATGTGGCTGCGCGGGTTATCATGGGGGCACCTAGGTGCTCCCATGTTACACCCCTTTTAGGCGGCCTGCACTGGTTGCCGGTTGTCTTCCAGGTGCGATTCAAGGTACTAAATATGACCTTTAAAGCGCTCCATGGCTTAGGCCCAGGATATCTGCGAGACCACCTACTGCCACCGGTAGCCTCCCACCATCCAGTGTGATCCCACAGAGTTGGCCTTCTCAGGGTGCCGTTGGCCAGACAGTGTCGGCTAGAGAACCCCAGGGGGAGAGCCTTCTCTGTGGGAGTGCCTTCCCTCTGGAATGAGCTGCCCCTGGAGCTTCGTATAATCCCCGACCTCCGGTCCTTCCGACGTGCCCTAAAAAGTTGGCTTTTCCAGCAAGCCAGCCTGGCCTGAACAAAACAAAATAAATTATTGATCATTGTTAATTTTAATTCGAATTAAAAAAAATGTTATTGTCAATTCTAATTGGGTTTGTTTGGGATATTCTATTTAATTTTTTTTAACTTTTGTATTATGTGTTTCTTTTAATGTTGTATGCCGCCCTGAGTCCTTGGGAGAAGGGCGGCATATAAATCTAATAAACCAAACCAAACCTACTGTAACTGAACTCAGGAAAATGGTTCAGATCCTGGCATGTTCCGACTAAAGTTGAGTTAGCCATAGTTCCAACACAATAAGAGATTTCTAGCTTATGCTCACAAAGGATTTCCCATAAGGTGGGAAAACTGTAAGGAGACCAGGGATGGAGGTTCAGGGAAACTAGAAGAATCTGCTACTGATCAATAGGTTTTTTTTTCTTTCATGGAAGTTTGACATTTGTGAATTAGGCCAAACATGAGTGTACTATTAAAGCAAGAGTTGATACGGTATTTATTTTCCAAAAGCCAAGTTTCAAATTGTGTATCTTCAAATTTACTTTGAAGAGTGAATTAATTTGCAAATCCAAAACCCTTCAAAATATTTTCAGTTTTATATGAAACGTATTCCATATTTGCCAGTTCTATTAATTACACATTCAAAAGCTTCCTAAGGAAGTTTTATTTCTGTAGCTGCAATTTCAGGCATTATAAGATGGAAATCTTTCCCATTGAATCAACGAATCATCTTTCTAGCAGAGTAAACTATATATATGAATATATATATATATATGTATGTATGTATGTATGTATGTATGTATGTATGTATGTATGTGTATATATATATATATATATATATATATATATATATATATATATATATATATATAGTTAGATAGATAGATAGATAGATAGATAGATAGATAGATAGATAGATAGATAGAGATAGATAGATAGATTAGATTAGATTAGATTAGATAGATAGATAGATAGATAGAGATAGAGATATAGAGATATAGAGATATAGAGATATAGATAGATAGATAGATAGATAGATAGATAGATAGATAGATTAGATTAGATTAGATTAGATTAGATTAGATAGATAGATAGATAGAGTAATGGTAAAACTTACATTTTGAATAAGACTACTTCATGCAAATACACATGCAGTACTTCCTTCTTTTTATCATTTTTTATGCACACAAAAAAGGGCATACTTTGAAAAAACCACCTTGACTTTAATAAATCATTGTAATACAGTAATATAAATGCGATCATCTGAACCTTATCTAAATTTGTACTGCGGCTTTTGATTGGTTGAAAAAGTAAGGCTGTGTTTCCTTTGTGACATCACAACATCCATATCATAGGACAACCAGAAGTAGCAGCTTAGGCTTTGAACTGGGACAAACATGTATTAAGGTTGTCTTCCTCATGTTAAATTTCATGGTGTGTGTCCCAGAATTAAACATGTTTCTTGCATGATTAAACTGTTAATCGAACTCCAAGGGACAGGGTGAAGCCATGATCCAGGTTTATTGTTCAGATGGAAGAATTGTTATGCTTTCAGGTGAGTCACCAGTAAAGGCATTCCCCCATTGTTTCATAGCTTTGGACCACTGATACATGATTCAATCAGGTGCATCTATTACGTGGAAGGATGCGTTAGGTGGGTAGATGAGACCAGTGGTAAAACAGAAAATATTATGCAAGCAGCTTGTAATGAATATATCCTGCAAATACTGACAACTACACTATTTTATTTTTATATATTTACCAATACTTTTTAAATGTTACTTAAGGGTTTAAGTCGATAATAATGTAGCCAAACCGATAATAGATACTTCCTTGCAAACCATGGAATGTTTGGACATCCTGGGCCTTGGAAATAATTCCATGTGTAAGGAACTCCATCAGATCTCTAAAACACCTTTGTTGCAAACCATGCTCTCTGCTGCAGTTGTGTTCTTTGAATTTGACTGCAAGCAATGAACGGATGATGATTAATACAATAGGATGCGTCAAGCTAGGCACAGGTATTCAGACTGCACACAAGATGATTGAAGGGGTGAGGAGGGGATGCATGCATGCTGCTCCTCTGTATCTTCTTGAATCTCTTCCCAACCTTCCCTTTGATGATGATGAAGATCTCAGATCTCAGGACTATTATCTTTCACTCACCTGGACACCATGGGAAACATACATGGAATCAGAAATTATAGAAGCATTTCCCAGGCCCCCTCCCCCAGCTCAGAGTAAGAAGTTTGGAAACTGTTCAGTGAGGGATGTTACACTTCACGTCTTGCATGTTGAATGTTCTGACCCCCCTCGTTCCACACCCAAGCACACTCCGAGCCAAAGATAAGTTATGGCATTTAATTAAGAGACAGACAGGTCCTTGGCAGCAAACCGGCACAGACAAGCTTGGGCAGCAATCCGGCACAGATAAGCCGTGGCAGCAATCCAGCCTGCCAAGCTTCTAACAATATTCTCCGACATTGGATCCTGTGTTGACTTCTGCAAAGAGGGCCGTGTGCACAAGTAGCCCTTTTATAGTCTGGAGAGGAGCCTAATGACCACCAGCTGAGTGCAATCACCTCCTGTAACTGCGCAAGTGTTCCTGATGCCTATTAGCTCTTCGATGGCGTGCATCCAGGAACAACTCACTACTGGCGTCTGGCTCACTCTCCCTTGTCTCCTCCCCACTGGTCCAAGGCTCAGGCGCCTCCTGGTGGCCAACCAGCCTCTCTGCACCCTGTCCAGGGTCCTCCACATCCTCCAAAGCCGACTCATAGGGCCCCTCGCTGTCGGAGTCTGGTGGCAGCTCCAACGGCTCCTGTTGGGCCACAACATTGAATCATGCCCACATTGTCCTTTTCAACTACAGAGGAGTAGGCTGAACTTACATGCAGGGATTTTCCTATATGTACAAATTCCACATCCCGTGCTGCTAACCAAAAGAATGGAATATAACAGTTGGTCTATTTATTTATTCACTATTTCTTTAGCTACGGTTTTTGTTTATGTTTGTAAATTGATTTATGTACAAGCCATTTAAATAACAGATAACACAGTGGAAATAAAAGCCATCATTTTGGTGTTCTCTTTTTTTATTTTTATATTCAGTCTCGCCCTCCTTTGTAATATTATTCCTACAAGATGTAGTACATACACACAGGAAGTGGTTTTAAGTCATGACCAAATATTACTGGTGCTGATATGTTTAAAAAAATGATGGCCCATGCTTTCAAATTATTGCTGATTGTTTGAATATAATGCTACTAATACCACATCATCCAAACCTCGTAATTTTCTTTGCAATACTCTAATGGTAACATTTTTAGAGAACATTGAGAAGTGTTATTCTTTAATTTTCCAGTTGAAATTTATTTTTTAATTAGCAAAAGTTGGGCCAGTAATTAGTTCATTATAATTACTGCATGGCAATTTAAACGGAAAATGTTAAAAAGGTTAATTTGAAGTTATGATTTTAAAATGTTAACCCTTCTCTCCTTATTTCCTGATAGCTGCTGGTGGTGAAATAAACCAGATGCCTGGGGTGTTTAAACAAGCAAAGGAAAAACTTTCGGTGGGTGAATTTGCCTTTATATGTTTTACATGTCTGTGTGTTTCGAATATTTGGTAGTTTTGTTACCATAAATAACTTTAAAATCCATTTGTTTTGCAGTTTTAAACAAATAGTTTCTTTTTTACTCATTTCACTTTGAAATTGACTATAGGTTCTTAAAATGTTGCTGTACTGTGTAAAAATTGCATACTGATAGTTACAAGATATTAAGCTTTCTATTTTATGTTCTAGTCCAGGGGTAGTCAACCTTTTTATACCTACTGCCCACTTTTGTATCTCTGTTAGTAGTAAAATTTTCTAACCGCCCACCGGTTCCACAGTAACGGTGATTTTATGAAAACCTAATGAGAATTTTTAAATAATGCTATGAAATTTTTAAAAAAATTCAATTCAATTTTAAAAAAAGGAAAGTGCTTCAGTATCGGACAAAACCCCTACCGCCCACCATGAAAGCTGGAATGCCCACTAGTGGGTGGTAGGGACCAGGTAGACTACCACTGATCTAGTCAATCAGATGCAATTCCGAGAACGTCATGACCCCACTTTCAACCTATCAGTCTGATTCATTCTTGTAAGAGGAAATATTAGAATCTATATCTCATCTGCTTTCTGTGTGTTTAAAAGCCAGTGGCTGCTGCTCTGCCTGGGGGGGGTGGGGATTATGAGCCGAGGTGGCGCAGTGGTTAGGGTGCAGTATTGCAGGCCACTTCAGCTGACTGTTATCTGCAGTTCAGCGGTTCAAATCTCACTGGCTGAAGGTTGACTCAGCCTTCCATCCTTCCGAGGTGGGTGAAATGAGGACCCAGATTGTTGTTGGGGGGCAATATGCTGACTCTGTAAACCGCTTAGAGAGGGCTGAAAGCCCTATGAAGCGGTATATAAGTCTAACTGCTATTGCTATTGCTGTTGCTATCCAAAGTTCAGCCAATCACTGAAGCTGGGACTGAATGCTAATCAGCTAGAGAAGCAAATTAACACCAGCACACTCTGGTCATGGCCCCTGAGTTACAAGGCAACTGAACATCTGGCTGCATGGACTCTCAAGGCATTAAGCATTCGCTGGCTGGGGAATTCTGGGAGTTGAAGTCCAGACACCTTCAAGTTGACAAGGTTGAGAAACACTGTCTTAAGATATGACAAAGCGTAACCGAGGAAAGGGAGCCTATCAAATCCAAATCACCAGACCTTCTATCTGACACCACTTGCCCTATTCTCCAAACAGAGTGTGTGGTCTTGTCCAAATTTCAAGTGGCTCTCAGAGCCTGACGAGAAAACTGCACATGATTTGGACAAAGCTGACATAATTTGGACAAGGCTGCACATACTGCACACTCATGAAGGGCCAGACTGGGCACACTTCTTCATCAGTGGGAGGAAGAAGATGGCCAAGAGCACCTGGGAGTGGTAGAATAGCAATAGCAATAGCAGTTAGACTTATATATCGCTTCATAGGGCTTTCAGCCCTCTCTAAGCGGTTTACAGAGTCAGCATATCGCCCCCACAGTCTGGGTCCTCATTTCACCCACCTCGGAAGGATGGAAGGCTGAGTCAACCTTGAGCCGGTGAGATTTGAACCGCTGAACTGCAGATAACAGTCAGCTGAAGTGGCCTGCAGTACTGCACCCTAACCACTGCGCCACCTCGGCTCGAACCAATAGAACCAATGGAGTTCAAGGCAGTCAAAGGGACACAGATGAGGGATAGGTGAAGGGAATTGAAGCACCCCTGCAATTATGTGACTTGGCTGCCCAAATTTTAATCCCATGGCCGCAAGGGCATTGCAATGGCCATAATTTTGGGGGACTGGGCATAATTACCATTTGTGTAGTGCTGCTTCAGAATGAGCCAGATTGAGAAGAAGACTATAAAGAAAGGTAGAAAAAGAGAGTTGGCTTCTCCCATACTCCAGATGTTATAAAAATTATATAGAAGAGCCGAGGTGGCACAGTGGTTAAATGCAGCACTGCAGGCTACTTCAGCTGACTGCAGTTCTGCAGCTCGGCTGTTCAAATCTCACCGGCTCAGGGTTGACTCAGCCTTCCATCCTTCCGAGGTGGGTGAAATGAGGACCCGGATTGTTGTTGGGGGCAATATGCTGACTCTGTAAACCGCTTAGAGAGGGCTGAAAGCCCCATGACGCAGTATATAAGTCGAACTGCTATTGCTATTGCTATATACCTCCCACACTCATTTGCATGGGATGTGCAGAGATATGAATAAACATATGGCTGTCCTCTTCCCTTTGATCTAATATGCACATGTATATTTGCATGTTTGTATTTAATACCTTTACTCACCCACTGAAAATATCTTTTTCCTTTTTATCTAGAGGCCACAGCTTTCCAGAATTCGATAGTGAAAGAATAGTAATTCGCATATGTAAATAAAAAAATATCTTACACTTCTGTTCAATTCCTATCACTACTTGAAGTGATAATTTCAAGTAGCAAGCTTGCCCCCTGATTACCTTTTCTGCTCTGAGCATACGTATCTTAAAATGAAAGAGAGTAGATTAAATAGTATTGTACTTAATCTACTCTTTCCTGTAGAGGAGGTTATCTCTTTAAGGATGTCTGTTTTAATCATTGTTATTTATTGTTTTATTTTAATAATTATACACTGTGCAGAATCACTTTGTGTGAACCCACACAGCCATATAAATTTAAATAAATAAATAGCTCTTTCTCTAAAATGAAGCTGTCCCTGATGGTTACAATTCTTGGTCTGTGGCTGGGAGACTTGGGTTCAATGTTCTTCATAGAATTTTTCTGAGAAAAAATATGTATAGGATTAAACCAATGTTTCTCAACCTTGGCGACTTTAAGTCCTCTGGACTTCAACTCCCAGAATTCCCCAGCTGGCTGGCTGGGGAATTCTGGGAGTTGAAGTCCACAGGACTTAAAGTCGCCAAGGTTGAGAAACACTGGATTAAACATTAGATTCATAAACAATTTCTCAAACCTTATCTCAGAGGTGCCTGGTAATCGAAGGAACCCTAACTTGGATATTAATACTCTTTGGTGAATACTATAACTGAAATTCCAGTCTTAAAACCTGGAAAGATGATAACACTAAAAGTAGAAAAATAGAATATTAGCATGGGCCAATGACAATGTAAATAAGCTTCAGGAAAAAAAACAGGCCAACTTTTGAAAAATAGCCATTATATTCTTCTTCTTCTTCTTATGATTTGAACAATGAAATCCCTTTATTTTAAGGTATGCCTACTTTAATGTAAGAACAATAATACAGCACAATAATTACCTTTAAGGTTCTGATTTGAAATCTGTTTTCCATATTCCATACATTTTTTTGTTTGTCTCATTGTTCGTCTTCCCATTACATTCTTCTTTTTGTTTTCCTATAATTAGACTTCTTCTTTGTCAAAGATTCCTGCCTCCAAGGTTAGAGCAAAGTCATTGCTTCCTCCAAGACCCAACTCTGCTTGTTCCCTAATCACCACTAAAAAAGTTGTTTTGCGCAGTAAAGACAATTATATTGCGTGGCCCTCTTCAACGGGCCCAAGGGACTATTCAAAAACAGCTCAGGTAAGGCAGTTGAGGTAGAACAAGAATAAATCCCCACACCTTTAATTTTTTTCTCCTTCACTACCGAATACGGATATCTCACCTTGATATCCTTTTTCCCCAAATGAAAAATAAATGCAGTATATAAGTTAGAAATATAATCAAATTGGTTCATGATATCAACAGTTCCAACGGGTCACTTCTCCTGGTTAGCCTATAAAGTCTATAAAAGAGAGTTAGTTTAATCATTCCTCATCACAGGTCACAAGTGATGAGGAAATTCAGTGGTGATGATACTATTCCCATAACTGTTTTTGAAAAACAGCACGAGAGAAGGTAAACAGGAAGAAATGCAAAGGCTGATTTAAGGATTCTGGCAGGCAAAGCAAATTTCAGAATCCAAAGAAGTGCCAGGGGTAGAACCTTGTGAGGTTATAACGTAACTGAGATAGAGCTGAGCTGTGATTTCATAGGATGCCAGAATCTGGGATTTGTTGCCTTGATAATGGCTAGTACTGAAACTTAATTTACAGATGATAAAAATAAATTTGCTCAAAAAGCTTAATGTATTATTTGATTCTGTTCAATGGCTACAAATTTCGTAAGATGCACACAACTGGAAGTTGTCGTCTTATGAACATTCATTTGGCAAACCATCCAAAATTATTACAGTGCTGAATGAAGGGACATACAATCCCTGCCTTAACAACTTAACAACCATTGTAGCACCCCATGGTCATGTGATCAAAATTCAGGCGCTTGGCAACTTTCCCACCCTTGGGAACACTGCAACGGCCCTCTCCAGTGGTGGGTTTCAAAAATTGTTCGAACCTACTCTGTGGGTGTGGCCTCCTTTGTGGGAGTAGCTTTGCTGCCCATGTGACCAGATGGGAGTGGCTTGCCGCCCATGTGACCGGATATGAAGATACCGACGACACTTGTCAGAACCACCTTAAATTACCTCACACACAGCACTGGCATGCATAAGAATAGGATGTAAACTTGTTTTTGAAAAGGCGTCTTTGGTTTGCGTTAAAACAACTTCAACACACGCAATGTTCTGATTGCACCACAAACGCAGTAGTCATCCTTACCTTCCACAGAGGCACTGAGTTTTATAAACATGAGCATGATAGTGTAGAATAATCATATCCAAGGACCAGTGGTGGGTTTCAAAAAAATTTGGAACCTCTTCTGTAGGTGTGGCCTGCTTTCCGGGTCCACTGGTGGAACCTCTTCTAACCGGTTCGGTAGATTTGATGAACCGGTTCTACCGAATAGGTGTGAACTGGTAGGAACCAACCTCTGGCCCTTTCCCTCAGCATGGGCATGGGCAGGGAGACCTCAGCTGCCTAGGCCCATTGGCATGCAGAAACCTGACGGTTACTAGAAGACTCAGGCATGTGGGGGGAAAGCAGAGGTCTGCACGCCACTGAGCCTAGCTGGTTAATGCTTCTGGGAATGCGTGAAGAGGCTGGAAGCCTGCATGATGACATTGAGCCTAGCCAGCCAAAGCCTTCTGACCTGCAGCAGATTTCCACATGCCAGTAGATCATTTAATGACCTGGGGGTTGCTTATTCACCACAATGGGAAGAGCTGGGATTGTGGTTGCTGAGCAAGGCAGCCACATGTGTGTCTTCCTCAACAAACACAATGACTTACGACCAACATCCTGGACACCATTGTGATCATAAATCGAGAACTACTTGTAGTAGGTTTAGGCCATTTGCTGCAGTAGAAGAACCCTTGCCTAAGAACTCTGGTTTTTCCAAGTAATGTTTTTATGTCGAGAAGTCACTCTGCCCGTTTCCAGGTACTGAGTGAATGATTGTTCTATTTAGCTCCAGAATGTACATCTGTGTATGGATCTATGGATGTATGTTCACAGCAGAGACCCAAACTTTCTTTTTTGACCTTAAATGCAAATAAAATAAGGCTATACCTGATGCAATCATCGCCAAATTAAGTCAACTTTCTGACCTCAACCTTGGAGTCTACCCTTTTTCCTCAACAGCTTCTGTACTATACTACTGTAGTGTTGCTTTCCCTTTAATTGCTTGAATGCAAACAAAGTTAGGTTGGAGCTGAATATACCAATACATGTTTAAAACCAAAATGCTTCCTAATTTTTATTTTTATTTTTGCATTAGGATGGAATAACCAAGAGTCCTGAAAAGCGCTCCTCTTTACCAAGACCTTCTTCCATTTTACCCGCCCGAAGAGGTATCTCAGCAGACAGAGAACGAGATGAAAATTCTTTCTCCCTGAACACCACCATCTCATCCATACGACGAACTACAAGTATGTCTCTTGCCCTATAATTCAGAGTAAAAATTGGAGGTGCAAGCTCAGGGTTCTCTAATCTGTTTTGACTTAGTGGACATTTTTGAAATTTTGAAAGCATCTTATGAATAATCTTACAACAATTATGTTTCAATGAGACCAGACAGCCTCAAAAGTCCCCATTTATCAGAAGGCAAACTAGTACAGTTCTAGAGCACTATTCCCTGTAACCTTATAAGATGCAATCTTTTCTTTCTGTTTAGACACCTAGAGTCTATACAAGACCTAGAAATGTATCTGGAAATTTAAAAAAATGCACTAAAATGGCACTTAACTATATGCTAATCTCCCATTTATTTATTTTTAAACTAAAAGAATCTGATGAGATGAGACGAGATGGGATGAAATATAGAGTCTCTCTGGTTTCAAAAGAATTTTTTCTGGATGCATTGGTGGCCATACTGCCATGTTGAAAAAATAGGTTTTAGACCAGAGATGATATCTAAATTAGACATTAACCAGTTTCTGCTCACTTGTATTTCTATTGTAAGAGGCATGTGTTATATACTACCAGATAAGAAGATCAGATAAAAAGTTCTAGGTATATTATAAGATATGGGTTTTGTGTAATTGGATACTTTTTAAAAATCTGTTTTTAGGAAAAGAGAAAAGTTTAGCAGAAAAAAATGGTACTTCTTGGACATATCTTAAGTGTCTATTTTTATAGTTTATATCAGTTCCTTGAAATATTTGATAGCAGATTTTTTAAAATATATGCAAAAGAATGCTTTGCATTTTGTAATACCATATTTTTTGGAGTATAAGATGCTCCAGAGTATAAGACGCACCTTAGTTTTGGGGGAGGAAAATGAGAAGGAAAAAAATTCTGCCTCTGCCTACCAGCATCCATGGTATTCAGCTGGTTAGCTTCCTGTCAGTGTGTGAGAGAGTTCATGACTTGGAACACATGGTAACAAGGTCAGCTAATGAATAGGCATAGCAACTAAGTCAGCCAATGAGGGCTATTTGGACTGAAACAGTATTTACTGTGTGAGCAACAAGGAGACAGGAAGGAGCCTGGCTTAGCTGAGAACTGAAAGTGTAACTGCTTGTGTTTGGCTTGTATTTACTGCAACCTTAGAAAACCTGCTTTTGGTATTTTATTGTATATTATTATTATTTTGAATCCTGCTGAATGAGTTACTTGTGTGTGCTTTCTGAATGTGATTGCTGCTACAAACTCTGACCTGCCAGGTCAGCTTTAGCATTTATTGCAGCCTGATTCAGCACAGCTGATTGGTGGGTGGATTGGACTATTGGAATACCCCCAATCAGCTGTTCCAGGCTGCAGGGATTGCCACAGACCATTGCTGCCTCCATGCCTCCTGTTTTTTTGGCCTCTAGTGGAGGTGGATGGGGCTACATTTGGTGTATAAGATGCACCCAAATTTTCATCCTCTTTTAGTTGGTGAGTGCATCTTATACTCTGAAAAATACTGTATCTAGTGTTTTTGATTTAGGGGAAAAAATTCCCAATTTATGAAGACATTCTAAATTTTAAGCATAATCTTAATTTAAAGGTACAGGCAGGGCTATTGAATCTGGGCTGAAAAAAATCCACTAATATCCACTAATCATGAGTATCTTTTTCCTATTATCAAATGACAGCCAAGTATAGGTAGTCATAGGGAGACATGAAGCTATAAGTAGGGAGCACATAAAGATATTATTGGGGATCGAAATCTGCATTATTCCTTAACTCTCTCTTTTTCATTTACTTCTCTTGGGGATCATTAAGCTATGAAAGAAATAATTGCAAATATCCAATATTATTGATTTTTAACTTGCTTTAAAATCCCAGCTGGTTTGTACTTCATGATAATCTTGCCGTTTAGTGAAATATTGTTCAGTTTTACGCATCCCCTTGATCTTCAGAAAGTTTTAGCAAAGGCCGAATATTTTTGTGATCAGATTTTTTTATGAACAATTAGAAACCAGTTCTCTCTAGGAAACGGTATGAATATCATAGAACAAATAGAATTCTGTTATCAATACAGGATCAGAACCTATTCGAAGCCGAACAGGAAAAAGTGGTACATCAACTCCAACTACTCCAGGATCAACTGCCATCACTCCTGGAACCCCACCTAGTTATTCCTCTCGGACCCCAGGAACACCTGGGACCCCTAGTTATTCCAGAACCCCGCATACACCGGGTACCCCCACATCTGCGATTCTGGTACCCACTGAGAAAAAAGTTGCTATCATACGCACACCTCCGAAATCTCCAGCAACCCCTAAGCAGCTTCGTCTGATTAATCAACCTCTACCAGATCTCAAGAATGTGCGGTCCAAAGTTGGATCAACAGACAATATCAAGTATCAGCCTAAAGGGGGGCAGGTAAGGCTTTCATTTAAGTACATTTAAAAACAGGATTTGGGTAGAGAGAGTTGAGGAGACGAGGCAGTATTGACTTGTAGCTACCAAAGGCTTTCTTCATTAATTACTGTACACTTCTACTTTTATTCTGGTAGTAATTAGCACCTAATTACTCACTTCTTGTTCCATTTGTTTAGCATTTTCCCTAGCAGTATATTTGAATATATAAGGCATTAGTATCCTTTATTAGGGTTAGGGCTAGCAATTAGGGGAAATCTGCAGAATGGAAACTTCCTTTAAACTTCACTGATAAACTTCTAGAGCCATGTTTCTTAACCTTAGCAGCTTTAAGATGGGTGGACTTCAACTCCCAGAATTCCACAGCCAGCAAAGCTGGCTGTGGAATTCTAGGAGTTGCAGTCCACTCATCTTAAAGCTGCTAAGGTTAAGAAACACTGTTCTAGAGGCTGAAGTTAACCGCTTAAATGTTTTTGTTTTATCATCTGACTTTATGCTGATAAAGGGACAGCTTTGTGAAATACACTGGTATAAGTTGCCTAAGATGCAAATTGTGCTTTATTTCTTGTGAAATTTTAATTTTATTTTGTGGAATTGTTTTTAAATGAGGGCTACCAGGCTGAAGCTGAAAATATCTGGACGCTCCATAAATGGTAAAAATGGCAGAATGTGTATACGCTAAGATCTCACCATTATTTATATGGAACGATCAAGTGGGCCTCGTTCATCAAAAATAATTTCATATTATAATGCCTGTTTTATTCAGCCGCTCAGAGAAATGTCACGCAGCTTCGTATTGCTAGGTTAATATCTTCTATCTGCCTGTTTGGGATGCTTTCATGCAAAAATCTCTGACTACTGCATAGAAGGATTAAGAAACTAAAGGAAGTATCTACTACCAGGAGAGTCCTGCTATCTGTAGAAGAATAGTTGTAGCAAACCTCCCAATACCCCAACTGGCTCAATTTAAGAGTTGCATATATACATTGCCTGCTTCCTGATCAGGTTCTGCTGGGAATGGAAAACACAGTTGGTTAAAGAGCATTAAACACTGAAGTGATGCCTTGAGATCAGCATCATGCCTCAAAAGCTCTTGGGTCAGACTTTTAGCATTTTCAGAGTTTCCTCACTTTCTGATTCTCCACATTCTAACTATTTGATTTTACTGATTTACATATACAAACATCATTTGCTCTCTTATCTCGGATCTGTTCTTGAGCATTGGGGTGAGGAATGAAGGTTCTCTATTTGTAGTGGGGAGTATGTGGCACTGATCTATATTTTCACATGTGGTAAATTTCTCTGGGAACTACATCGCAAACTGTAGCCAACCTTCATGTAATTGGATTTTTCTATATGGCAGAACTAAGCTTGTCCTGGTTACTCTTCTTTCTCTGTCCAGTTATATATTGGACCAGGGGTGGGTTTCTCGCCCCATTCCAACCGGTTCGGTTGGAATGGGTCCAGCGTCGTCCTCGTGCACGCGCGCAGTGCACGCATGCGTACTAGCGTCTGTGCGATGCTCCAGCTGCTCCTGGAGGATCGCGCAGGCGCTGTATGCGTCCTGCGCATGCGTGGAAGCGCAGAACTCGTCAAAACCGGGTAAGAAACGTGGGCGGGCGGGTGGACCCTTCGGCGTTCCCGGAAGTTACTTACTTCCGGGTTCGCCGACCAACCGGTTTGCGGGGACCGCCGCGAACCGCCTGAAACCCACCCCTGTGTTGGACCCTTAACATGTCTCTCTGTTGCTTTTACCCTTTCCCTTTCAGCCTTTATATTTCCCAATTCAATGTAATATATATTTAAATCAAGTCTAAATTCTTGGGAGGTGTCTTTATTGTTCGGGAATTAAAGCCAGTATATTTGTATTTTTGCAAGTTTAATAGAACAGAAAGTCAACTAATCTCTCCCTTCATGTCTTCCAGCTGACATATAGCTAAGTATCACAGTTTCTTACCTAGGTTTCCACTGATTGACAGCTATCTTTACAGATAGTACACCCAAGCAGATGATCCACAATCATTTTGATATAAAATGCAGGTAGCATACCATTGCTTAGATCAGTGTTTCTCAACCTTGGCAACTTGAAGATGTCCGGACTTCAACTCCCAGAATTCCCCAGCCAGCGAATGCTGGCTGGGGAATTCTGGGAGTTGAAGTCCGGACATCTTCAAGTTGCCAAGGTTGAGAAACACTGGCTTAGATGATAAAGCATAAATCTGGATAGGAAAGTCCTCATTGGATACCACAAGGCAGTTACAGTGGCATCTGCACTTAAACATTTCTCTGAATGACTGTGGCCATAGCAACGTGTCACTTAGGCGAGTGGGAGAGGAAGGAAGAAAGAAAATCAATTTTGAGCAATATTTAGACAAACATGAGGACATTGGAACCTCTTTGAAGCTGCTCTTTTTTTCTTGCGCACTATGGAATAATAAAACTGAGCACAGAAACCAAGGACAGGGTTGTATGACAATTGTCTCTTGTACAAATAAAGTAGCCCTTGGGTTGCCAAATTAGCATTGTGGCAAATGTTAATGGTTAAAAAGTACTATGACCACATTTGAGCAGCTATCGAAGAAGGCATATGTATATCCCATTACAGATGGGAAAGCTACTGCTGTAGATGGACAGCTTGCGTTTAAGGTATAGCAACAGCAGTTAGACTTATATACCGCTTCATAGGGCTTTCAGCCCTCTCTAAGCGGTTTACATAGTCAGCATGTTGCCCCCTCAATCTGGGTCCTCATTTTACCCACCTCGGAAGGATGGAAGGCTGAGTCAACCTTGAGCTAGTGAGATTTGAACCGCCGAACTGCAGAACTGCAGTCAGCTGACGTAGCCTGCAGTGCTGCACTCTAACCACTGCGCCACCTTGGCTCTATTGTGCTCTATTGTACTGGGATTACTCCAGTTGACTCCAAGTATCGAAAGGGAGTCTTTCATCCAAGGAACAATTAGGGAGGACCATTCTCCATTTACATATAGCTGAAGAGCTGACTCTACATGGCTGCTGAATTGACTATGGTATTGGCAAGCATAGGTACTTGATGTACCCAAGACCTGGGTACTTGAGAGACCGCCTGCTGCCAATTACCTCCCAAAGACCCATTAGATTGCACAGGGTCAGCCTCTTCCGGCTCCCATCTACCAGCCAATGCCATCTGGCTACGACCCGGGGGAGGGCCTTCTCTGTTGCAGCTCTGGCCCTTTGGAACGAACTCCCCGTGGAGATTCGGACCCTCGCCTCTCTCCCGGCCTTCTGAAAAGCCATTAAAACCTGGCTGTGTCAGCAGGCCTGGGGTTGATGAGCTCCCTTCCCCTCTCGACAGGTATGGTTGTTGGTTATTTTTAAATACTTGTCTTGTTTCTCTATGTTCCCTTCCCCGTTTGAGTTGTTCGCCGCCCTGAGTCCCTGCAGGGAATAGGGCGGCATATAAATAAAACAAAACTTCAAACTTCAAGCAACAAGAGTGATAGTGTCAAGGGCCAATCTGACATCAGCAGCAGTGGTGACAATGAACTGGAAATAACTGGTCTTGGTGTGCTGAAGAGATTGGACACCCTGGAATCAGTTTGGAGATAGATCAACGACATGCCAAGACAACCAACCTACGTTCTCTGGCAGTTGTGTGAGCTAGATGGGATAGTGATAATTTCGGCCATCTCCTTCACTCTGCACTCTGGACATGAAAAGTAGAGAATCTTGAGTGTCCAGTCTGGCAACCAGGTTTCTCTGGCATCATTACATCTAAAAGACTAAGGAGCAAACTAAACTAGTGATAAAGATTTAGGGAGATGAGAGTTTCTTGTCCCTTCTTATGAGAGAGACTGAGAGGAGAAGCATTTCTGCTTCATTCTGTTGGTAAGGGTGTAAGAAGGTTTTTTTTTTTAATTTCTTTTTTCAAATTTTCACCAGGTACCTGGGTTGAGCCAGAGATGGTGTTGTGTATGGATGGATGGAAGTGAGTAGTTAGACTGTTGCGTTAGGTTTTGCTTGCAGACAGTGACGTGCGGTCAGCTTTATGGCTGGTGAGGCAGCTTTTTAGACTTGTGGACTTCAACTCCCAGAATTCCACAGCCAGGCATGCTCAGTTCCCGATTTAAAGCGACAGCATTTTTCCCCCTTGCAAAATTAAGTTTTCCCATTTTTTTTCTTCTCCCTCCCCCTCCTTCCTCCCTCTCTCCCTCCCTCCCCCTTTCTCAAACAGATACACGCACACAGAGAAATTGGATCCCTCTCTCACTCTCAAACAAACACAAACACAGAAGTTGGATTGGATATATTTTCCAAAGGCTTGAAAGCAGCTCCTCTGCCATACCCCCTCCTTCCCCTGCTGCCTTCCGATCAAACTTTTTGAATTCCTACCCCCTCCCCACGCACGCACCTTTTCCAGCTGTTTCAGAGACGATTTCAACTCTGCTTTTGCCTGCCTTCATGAAAGGCCAGAGCTCTGAGTCAGACTGAGCTAGTTGCTCCCAGAGAACTCTAAAAAGCCTCTAAAAATGCCCTCTACAGGAGGCGAGAGAACCACGTGCCTCCTTTGCATATGAAATTTTTCGCTTTTTAACCCTTGCTTAACTCTTAAAAGGCGAAAAATTGCTTATGCACAGGAGGCCCCTATTTCTCTGGCCTCCTCCTATAGTTAACACAAAGCACTGTTCCAAGTCACTGTGAATCTGGTAGCAACTACCTTGGCTTTAATTATTTTTTAAAAATTCTTTAAAATTCTTTCCTTTTCCTCATGACTGGTGAGGCCACGCCTCCCCTGCCTCTAGTGACTGCACGTCTCTGGTTGCAGAATGCTTTGCAGAAGCCTCCCAGATCAGTCAGATATTTTGAAGGAGCATGCAATTGAGTGTACGATGGGTCCTTTAACCTGGGGAAGGAGGGTGACAGATAGAGCGATGGATGATGCAAAGGAAGTAAAGGCAAGCAGTGACATGACAGTGTGATGAGCATGGGGAGATGTCTGGCAAGAGATGGGG
Organism: Thamnophis elegans; assembly: GCF_009769535.1. NCBI lineage: Eukaryota > Metazoa > Chordata > Lepidosauria > Squamata > Natricidae > Thamnophis > Thamnophis elegans. Next base: position 3,305,445 of record NC_045541.1, on the reverse strand, counting down.
GTGGGCCATTCTTGGGGAAAGCAGTCTTCATGCTTGGTACTGAGGCTTCATTCCAGTCACTTGGGGCCCCACCCAGAGGCCTGGTCTTTGGATTTTTGGAAAACGTTCTTCCAAGCAATAAGGATTAAGTTTCAAGAAATTAATAAGTATCTGAGATGATATGGTGATGCTTCCTCAGCATTAGATATCTGGGCTGTGACTTTCCTGGCTATTGAAATGATCTGCTTTTCTACAAACTGCTTCCACAATCAGTTCATGGAAATCAAGAGCATGCATCTGGAGTAATATGAGCTGAAATAGCCATGCCAAAAATAAGAAGCATAGAATGGAGGAAAATTTAACATAAACTGATGTGACAACGAACTGTCTAAAGAGAGTAGAGATGCTATTTTAAAGTGTCATTGGGAGATAAACCTGTTCCTTTTGCCAGAGGCGTAAACTAACCTAGGAATGAACTAACCTATTCACCCAGTCTGGAAATATTGTCACAGCCCCAACAACTGGAAGTGCTTACATAAAACAGTAGGAACTTGTTTGTTAATAAATCAAAATAAAGTATAGTTCCCTCTTGTGACTCAGCAGAAGTTTGCTGTGAGTTGAGTCGGGATGCAGGAATAACAATGCAGCTGGGGCTCGTTAGTGTCGTCTTCTGGAGATAAAAGGACTGATGGTGCCACGCCCTGGTTGCAGAAGTCAACGTTCACTCGTTCGTTAGTGGTTCGTCGTTCATCGGTCGTGGTTTGTTTGTGAGAGGCACTTGGATAAGTGATTTGCTTTCTGTAACCCTGATTCAAAGAGACACTTGGAGAAGTGATTTGCTTTCTTTCTGTAAACCTGGTGTTGCTGTAATAGCTCTTTGTTTTTGCATTCTGCTGCGTAACCTTTTTGTCAGAGACTTTATTTATGTTTATTTTTGGGCTCGCAGCCAGCGTGAGCCAGGACTGATAAAGTTATTTCCTTTTAACTCTGTCTGACTGTCGTCTGTTAACGAGCGAAGAAGGGGAGTCAGAACAGTTCCCATCAGTAGCTAGTCAGTTAATAAATCTCAGCCTATGCACACATATTGGTCTGCTTCTGTTAGTACTTGAATATAGCATAACTATTTGAGAACAAAAAAAATACATTTTTTGAAAAAGCTTGAAATGGCTGACATGTCAACAGGAGACCTTATACGTCATAATCGTGATCACCTACAATAAAAACAATGAAGTAAGATGAAGTTTCCCCGGTTGTTAACTGAAAAAAGGCATTTCAAGTTCTGTTAGTTTTCTGAAAGAAACCACTCTGATGGCTATAACATGCAAAATGGCAAAGGAGAGAAGGATCGATAAGCCATCAGTTTCTCAATCAGGAGAAAAGTATCTTTTGCTCACAGCCAATTCTACTGCTAGGCAGTTGATAAAGCAGTGTTTCTCAACCTTGGCAACTTGAAGATATCTGGACTTCAACTCCCAGAATTCCCCAGCCAGCATTTGCTGGCTGGGGAATTCTGGGAGTTGAAGTCCAGACATCTTCAAGTTGCCAAGGTTGAGAAACACTGTCATAAAGTGTCATTCTTACTGAATGTAATCACGAAAAGTTGTAGATAAAGAACTGCATTCTTAAACAGTTTAAGCACCGCAACTTCAGTCCTGAGGCTGCTGCTAGTATCAGGGGAACAGTTCTAGCCTTTTCTGCTTTGCTAATATTGTAATTTTTTTTATAATATATGATTTAAGACAACCCCCCAAAATGAAGTACAATCCTACCAAGTCAACCCATCTTATTTTCATAATGTCATGCCTCTGATGGTATGATAGACAGCAGAAAAGTGGTACGGGAAAGAAATGAGAGAAATGGGCACTTCTGTTAACCTTCCTAGGCAAACATATCCTATTCCATTGATGTAGCATTTAGGGTCCCGAGGCTGAAGATGAAAAAATAATCCAATCCACGGATAGCTGAACCAACAGAAGTTTATTGAGCAACCAGAATTGACATGAGAATCAACAGCAAAATTATTAATCACGAAACATCATTCTTATAGTGTTTTCAGCTTCTTTGAGCTCTACCTACTTTACGTGTCATTATTATTGGCTAACAAGTCTCCAAAGGCACAATAATTGTTTAGTCCTTACATCATTGGTGTTCGTGAGAACTTTCACGTTGTAATAGCTGAGTAAATCAAGTGTTATCAAATGAGTGAATAAAATGTTGCAGGTTTATTACTTTGTTTCATCATCCCATGTCCTTGATCATGCCTGGGAACACTGCAAGCAAAGCATAGCTGACAGGCAAATATTTTCTGCAGATTGCTGCAGTTTTTACTTACACGTGTAACCTCAGTTCTAAGGACCATCCAGATGATTCACTGTAAAAACCCTACACATTGACATTTTAATATTGCTCACCATTACAAAAAATGTAAGTAGTTTTATATAACGGAATTGGACCTGGTTAGTAGCTAAGTGGGAGATCACCAGAAGATACTTTCTGCTGTGGTCTAGACTTGGAAGTTGAAAACACATCCCAGAAGGCATTGCCAAAAAAGGCTGTGTCTATATAAATCACTGGGGGCCAAACTCAACATGAAGGCAACTTAAAAAAAACCCCAAGCATATGTTATTCTTCTTCAGGGTGTGTTGGGCAAAATGCAGCCTCTCTTAGTCAAATGTACAGTGTAGTTCTCTTTGCTGTGAATGATATGTTTCAGAAGAATCTAGTATGCTGTCCATCAGGAATGGGAAACATGGAGAGAAAGTTCCTTCAGGAGCTTAATTTTTGGCAAGGAAGCCTAAAGAAAATTAGGAGAGAAATCTGCCGTACATACACTGCCCTTTTCTTCCTAGCCCCCTCTTCCTATCCCTCACTAGTTGCTATTTTTTCTTAATTGTGATCGAGGAAATTGTGTAAAATGTATTTCTGGTTTTAAATTACAAAGTTTTTAAATTATAAAACATACCCTACCACAGGAATATGCTTATCCTTTGCGGGCAGCTAGCAGTGGTGGGATTCAAATAATTTAACAACTGGTTCTCTGTCCTAATAACCAGGTGGGTAGGCGGGGCTTAGTGGTCATGTGACTGTGTGGGCGTGGCCAACTCAATATTACTCAGGTCGATGGGCGCTTCGCCTTAGCTGTTACAATGTAATAAGGGTTAACCAGAGAGGCAGTTTCTGTAAGCAGGGCAATAAAGATTAAGCTAGAAACAACACCAGAATGTTTCCTTCCTGCCTTCCTTACAGGATTAGCCCTGTAAAGTGGAGAAAAGATGAAATGAGATTTCTTCCAACAACCAGTTCTCTGAACCTCTTAGAAAGTTAAGAACCGGTTCTCCCGAATGGGTGCAAACTGGCTAAATCCCACCACTGGCAGCTAGGTAATTTCTGGAGAACCATTTGAAAACCACACACTTTAGCTGAGGTATATGTCTCTTTATAGATCTCCTTGAAAAAATATTGTTTGATTTTTAGCAAAATAACAGAAAATAATTAGAAAATCGAGAGGCATAGAATGACCATTGCTACCCATAGCATGTATAAAATTTCTAATGTGCAGGACTTTTCATCGCATCCACAGCAGCTGAGATAATCAAATGTGGAGCTGCAGTTCATATGCTTGTAGAAAGGCCAAAATAACATGCACACAGTTCATTTCCAATGAGGCTTAAAACAGGTGCCCAGATACCTTCATCAGGGCAATGCAGCCCAGCATCTTTTAAAAATCAATATTGGGGAGGGGGGAGATTTTGCTTTGGCTTTTTTGTATTGTTATTTTTAATAGAACATGAAAAAACTACAGTACTAAGAGGAAAAACAGTGGTTATGCAGAGAAACAAGAAAACTAGGTCTAGGAATTAAACTAAACTAAATGTGAAAACTAATTAATAGGGAAAAATTAATATACTATTAATTCATATCTTAGCTTAGCATTAAACCTAAACCGTATCCAGACTTTTCAAAAACATATGACTCTTATCCAAAATCCATTCCTTAAAATCCATAAAGTATTTCCATTTGTGTAAAAGTGTCTGCTTTGTCATACTTCATGCTCAAAAGAACCAAAGTTCCTTAAATGACAGATTCCATGTTTTAGAAATATCGTTCAATATTACAAATTAATTGCCACACCAGGATCAAATCGCCCCCATGTCATCTTTTTTTTAACATTGTTTGAGGGATCCCATAAATATTAAATAATATTTTCTAATGAAATGATATATTTAAAATGATAAAATAAAATCAATTTTACATTTCTTAATGCCTTGATCCTCTGATTCTTCAAAATAGGCAATTCTACTTCTTAATTTCGCATTTCAGTTAAATAATTAATACTGACTCATTTCCTTAGAATGAGGAATGAAAATGAACACAGTATCTGGAAGTCTTTGAAATGACTATTAAAATCACCTGATTTAAAATGTTGGGTCATTTTACAATGTTTGGATTGGATTGGATTATTCCATAATGCCAAATTCACACTTGTCTATCTTTCAACGCTGGAAAAGAGGATCCCTGTTTTAATGTATCGGGGCTGTAAAACTTGCCAAGATTCCAGAGGCAGCACACACTCACTCACCAATTAGGCTAAAAGAAGGGAATATTCATAAAACACCTCATTCTAAAAGAATAAAACATATTGATGTTAATATGACTGAGTTGAAAATCTGGTAAGTTAAAGTATTTTATGATGATCTCAAGTTTGATGAGTCAAGGGAGTTTAACTTGATATAAACATTTCTTCATCTACCGGTAGTTTATCTACCTGTGAAAAGTAGTAACTTTGGAATCCATCTTAAAATATATATTAATGTCAATGTAATGTTCATTTTGATAACATTAATCTTAACCAAAGACTTAATTGGAGTTTTAATCATCAATCAATATTTACTGAAATTGCACCTATGGATTTATATATAGTTAATTCAATATGTTGTGATATATGTTGAGAAAAATACAAATCCAAACATTTTAGAGAACCAATATAATAGCAATAGCAATAGCAGTTAGACTTATATACCGCTTCATAGGGCTTCCAGCCCTCTCTAAGCGGTTTACAGAGTCAGCATATCGCCCCCACAGTCTGGGTCCTCATTTCACCCACCTCGGAAGGATGGAAGGCTGAGTCAACCTTGAGCCGGTGAGATTTGAACCGCTGAACTGTAGATAGCAGTCAGCTGAAGTGGCCTGCAGTACTGCACCCTAGCCACTGCGCCACCTCGGCTCTCTGTAAGAGATTGCAAGAGATTGTACATCCAATCTCTTGCAATAATCTATAGCTGTAGTGGATCCTAATGTTAGTAAATCAAGTTTGTTACAACTAGTAGTATAACCAGACTGTAAACACATTACTGTTTATAAAGCAATGGGGTAATGACATTGTACAATTGAACATTGTACAATTATCAAGGATAGTCATAATATCTGCACATAAGAACAATTTATGTTAATATTGAATGCAACCCTACTGTTACTATTTTGAGATTGTCTAATAGAAATAGCCAGTGATTTAAGAACTAAATTGAAGATTAAAAGAGACAGGAAGCATCCTTGTTGAGTGCAATGATATAACTTGACATGTTGAGAAACAAATCCATTTGTAATAACTCTAGCTATGGGGCAAATATATTAGTTTTCAAAAAAATAATAATTTTCTATTCAATTAGAAAAGCCCCTGACTGTTATAACTCAGTATAAAAATCAAAATCCTGATAATTGACCAATTCAGCTTGGATAATAGCTCTCTAATATTAATCTGGAATTTCAGTTATAAATTGTCTTGTTTCAAACAATAACACATTTTTTGTATCTTTTTGTCAGATTCTCAGTATTTCCAGTCAATATATTTCAGAGATAATTGAAATTGTTCATTGCCTCCAATTTAAGCTTTGCTGCTACAAATATTTGATATGATTTGTCTGTGAGATTTCTAACATATAACAAAAATTAAACCTTAATCATCTTTTTATTTATTTATAGGAAAGTAATCATAGAGTCTTAAATGTACCCCAGAGAATTCATTTATTCGTAGAGCCTTGTTTTTTTAAAAGAACAAACTCCCTTCTTAATATGTTCTAGCAAGAGAGAATGTCTTAGAAGAAAAATATTCAAATATCATATTGACCAATCTATACTTGTTAAATTTCACAGTTATCTTTAAAAATGAAGATGTGTAGTTATTAATGGATGTAACCACTGTGCTCCCAGCTTTGCTTTCTCCCTCATAATGACTAGTTATAGAGCCGAGGTGGTGCAGTGGTTAGGGTGCAGGCCACTTCAGCTGACTGTTATCTGCAGTTCAGCGGTTCTAATCTCACTGGCTCAAGGTTGACTCAGCCTTCCATCCTTCCGAGGTGGGTGAAATGAGGACCCGGACTGTGGGGGCGATATGCTGACTCTGTAAACCGCTTAGAGAGGGCTGAAAGCCCTATGAAGCGGTATATAAGTCTAACTGCTATTGCTATTGCTATTGTTATCTGCAGTTCAGCGGTTCTAATCTCACCGGCTCAAGGTTGACTCAGCCTTCCATCCTTCCGAGGTGGGTGAAATGAGGACCCGGACTGTGGGGGCGATACGCTGACTCTGTAAACCGCTTAGAGAGGGCTGAAAGCCCTATGAAGCGGTATATAAGTCTAACTGCTATTGCTATTGCTATAGTTGAATATATACCAGTGTCCTGACAGTCTGCATTTCCAGCTATCCTCCTTATCTTAATATTCGTTTGCAGGAGTTTAGGAAGGTGAGAGATGGAAGAAATTGGTTTAGCATATACCCGAATTGTAATTTATTACCACTAATTTGCACTTTCTCAATCTGAATAGAAATGCAGATATGCTTCAAGAGCTTTATTTTTTCCAACTTTGCAGTTCATTCCTCTACTTTAAAAATGCATTTGAAATTCATCTAAAGAAGAGAACTCACCCACTCACATCCGTAGCTAGTATGTGATGTCAGATAAAATGACCTGATCTCCAACTTAATATTCTGAGAAAGACTCAGGAAGACAACCATAGAGCCTTAGAATCATAGAGTTGGAAGGGGCATAAGAGATCATCAATAAAAGTCAGCTGCACATCTTTACTATCCCAGAAGGTTCTATGTAACACTTAGGGATTCTACTAGAGCTTCTCTCTTGCATTGCTCTGCATTTTAAAATAGCACATGGGAAATATTGCTCTGCATGTTAAGCTTCATTTTGTTGGCAATGTCTATAACTTTCAAAGGAAATATGAAATCGGCAAAGACAGCAGAAGGGACCCTGGAGGTAGTGAATTAACATTGAGAATTGTGTGCCCTTGTTTCAAAGAATGGTCCTTGAGGTTTATATGAAGTTTCATAAAGTTTCTGCAAAACCACACACATACACACAACTCACAATAGTGTAGCAAGAAGGAAGCAGGAGAAAAGTATGAGCATTTTTATATTTTTGAACTTCTACTTTTGTTTAAAACCAAGATCCAGTAATTGTGTAGGTTTTATTTTAATTATTTTTCTATATTATAATAATTACAATATGCACGCACAAGAGCATTTATATTTTTATAAATGGCCATTTCGATTTAAATTTATCATCCATCCTGATGGGGTTTTTTTTTTTTTTTTTTGCCATTTATAAAACTGATAAAATCATGCCGTTCCTAGTAGACTAATGATTTCCCACCTGTAATTTTTATAAGAATCTTTAATAAAGCCCAATTTTCTATTTCTTGTGTAAAAGGCCCATGCTTGTCTAGAAGATAACCACTTATTCCAAATTATCCTTTCTATGTATAGTGGCATCTTTTATATCTAAACAAGATATATACAATGTATATACTGTACATATCAGAATCTTTGATGAGTTGATTGTATATTGTAGTTTTCTGACCCTCCTCGTTCCACACCAAAGTACACCCTGAGCCAAAGATGAGTTATGGCATTTAATTAACAGACAGACAGGTCCTTGGCAGCAAACCGGCACAGACAAGCTTGGGCAGCAATAAATGCACATAAGGCTTGGCAGCAATCCAGCCTGCCAAGCTCACAGTAATGTCCTCCGACATTCAATCCGGCGTTGACTTCTGCAAAAAGGGCTGTGTGCACAAGTAGCCTTTTTATAGTCTGGAGAGGAGCCTAATGACCACCAGCTGAGTGCAATTACCTCCTGTAACTGCGCAACTGTTCCTGACGCCTATTAGCTCTTCGATGCTGTGCATCCAGGAACAGCTCACTACTGGCATCCGGCTCACTCCCCCTTGTCTCCTCCCCACTGGTCCAAGGCTCAGGTTCCTCCTGGTGGCCAACCAGCCTCTCTGCGCCCTGCTCGGAGTCGGAACCCTGTCCAGGGTCCTCCACATCCTCCAGAGCCGACTCATAGGGCCCCTCGCTCTCGGAGTCTGGTGGCAGCTCCAACGGCACCTTCTGGGCCACAACACTGTAGGTTTGTTGTTATTGTTGCTGTTTAATGGAGGAGGAGGATAGCTTGCCATTTTTTAAACCAACTGCAATTTTCCATTGTAGGCATTTGGGTAAATAGAGACTGATAAATCCTCACAGACCTTTTGATAAAGAGATGTAGTAAATGTGGCACAAAGCCCATAGGAAATTTCATTTCATGGCATGGTACTCATTAGCCATCTTTCTAGAAATGTATTTAGTAATTCAGTGTTTGATTTGTGCTAAGGAGAGAAGAAACTGTGATACTTTCAAAATTAATATGTATTCCTGAAACACATGGAGTAAGAATATTGTGACCTTGATTGTATTTACCTATGAGGCTGGGGAAAGACAGATCTAAGAGCTACTTTCAGAAAGATTTTCATCCTGTAATCTCCCTCATTGCTGCTTTCTCTTGGAAGTGAGGGCAGCGCCAAACAAGTATTCTCTTACTGCCTCACTGTGTAATTTTAATTCATAAATGGAAAATTCTGTTGTTTTTGTTCTTTGCAACACTAGTCACTGTCATGTGCGCAGAATAGATTCAGACAAGGACATGCTTTTTCTCCTGGCATTATAAAGTAGAAATTTAAATTCAGCAGGCGTAAATCTAAAAAAGTCACTTTAACTAACAGCATACTGCAATGAAGACAAGGGAATACCCTTAAAACTTTGTTGAAAATCTACCCCAAATTGTGAAGAAAAGATACAAATCTGAGACAATTATAAAATATGTTTTAAAACATATATACTTAAACATATACTTAAAGATTTAGGTACTTTTTAATAAAACTTTGTGGCATTTAATTATTTTCAAAAAGGTTTTGTTATATTGGCAGCTTCAGAAATCCTGCTTGTGTTGGGGAAAAGAAACTCAGAAAAGTTTCAGAATCTCAGGAAAGTACAGCTGTGATTTTAAGGCAAGGACAGTTAAATGGGATAATAAATCCAAAGTTCCTAATTAGAAAGAGTAACAGAATTGGAGAACAAAAGAGGGGTGTTTTGGGAATGTTAGGCAAGAGTTGTTCATAAAGCAAAAACTTTTTAAAATTTAGATTTAGATTTAGTTTATTTGTATGCCGCCCTTCTCCGGGAGGGACTCAGGGTGGCGAACAACTCAGAAAGGGGATACAAACACAATACACGTAATTAAATACACAAGAGTCATACGGCCATACAAGTCAAGAGGGGAGGGGAACTCATCACCCCCAGGCCTGCCGGCACAGCCAGGTTTTGACAGCTTTCCGGAAGGCCTGGAGAGAGGTGAGTGTCCGGATCTCCGCGGGAAGTTCATTCCAAAGGGCCGGAGCTGCTACAGAGAAGGCCCTCCCCCGGGTAGTAGCCAGATGGCATTGGCTGGTGGACGGAACCCGGAAGAGGCCGACCCTGTGCGATCTAATGGGTCTGTGGGAGGTAATTGGCAGCAGGCGGTCTCTCAAGTACCCAGATCCAATACCATGAAGGGCTTTATAAGTTACGACTAGCACTTTGAAGCGTATCCGGAGACCGATCGGTAGCCAGTGCAGCTCGCGGAGGATAGGTGTAACGTGGGTGTACCGAGGTGCACCCACAATCGCTCGCGCGGCTGCATTCTGGACGAGTTGAAGTCTCTGAATACTCTTCAAAGGCTGCCCCATGTAGAGCGCATTGCAGTAGTGGGGAGGGGGAAGGGGGAGACACCATGCATGCAATTCCAAAAGCTCAGCTGTGCAATGAGCTGGTGAGATATTTTTTCCAAAATAATGATTGAATGGGTAATCATTCTTCATGTCATTTGCCAGCCAAGAATAAGGATATGGTCCTCTAAGAACTTGGATTACCATCTGGGCAGAAATACACCATGTCTTCTCTTCTAAAATAGAGAATTACTCACAAGGTAAAATATATGACAGTTGAGAATCCTTAATTTCATTCAAACGTATCCAAAAGGGGGCTTCCCCCCCATAAAAGTTAAAAGCAGTTCCATCTGTACATTTAATAAGTATTCCAGACGACCTTTATTCAGCTCTCAAAATGCCCCACCTATTGTCCATCTTCATGATGGACCAGAGCTTTCTTCTCTCTGAATCTTTCCTATGTATCTTTCTCCTCCTCCTTATTTTCCAAATGATGAAAAGCTGGTTTGAAAGGCCCGCTGTTACTCTATAGGCTAACTGTTCTGTAATTCATGAGGGAAGTCTGTTTTCCATACGAGAGATTTCTTCTCTCCCCTTCTTCTCTTCAGAAATGCCATTTTCTCTTTTCCCAAGACTTTGTGTCTTCTTGCTTCACAGGGCTTCCCATGACCTGTTTTTGACATGCATTTTCTAAAGCTGACTTACCTCCGTTCTCCTTTTCACCCCACTTGGCTCAGAAAAGCACCTGAATGCAGATTTAGCACTATGTTACTACAGTCACAATTAATTAAAACCTTTTGAATAAGGGTTTGTTACTGTATCACAAAGGGAATGCCATATTCAGGGTTTTTCTTTGCATATTTTTTGCCATTATTCCTCAGACGGGATTTTAAATATATGTATATACTGTATGTATGGCCAGATAAATGGATGGATGGATGGATTTTCAAAGCACCAAACACATGTATGGAAAAGTAAATTATAATTACTAGGAAGGAAACACTAGCAATGTGTTACTGTTTTGCTTGCATAGTAGGGATTATGGCATTTTTTTGTAAATTCACAGTTCAAATTGTTGAGATTAGTAATATCTATGCATTTAAGAGTAATAAACACTTTTTTCAGTTTGGAGATTGGTTGATAGTCTCTACATGATCTAGATTCTCAAAAAATGTTGATAATGGGCATTATTGTAGGTGTCAAAGTAAGTCTAAAGTATTAAGGACAACTCAGAATATTCTTGTATATATGTTTGGGAAATTGATGGACGAACTGCAAAATCACCCTGAGGAGAATCATAAAGCTTGGAAAGCTATTTCCAGATAAATACTTTTTTCTCAATCACTATTCTCAGAAGTGCTGATCTGTCACTTCAAGGATAGCTGTTTTATATACTTCCAAATGATTTGCCTATTTGTTTGTTTTTATCCTATCTTTATTATTTTTATAAATAACTCAAGGAAGCAAATATAACCAATATTGATATCCTTTCCTATTGGAGCCAGATCTAAACCAAATGTTTAATGCATAGAATTCTCAAGGTTTTTAAAATAAAAAATCTGAAAGAATATCATTGCATAATGATATGGCGAGGTGGAGCCGAGGTGGCGCAGTGTTTAGGGTGCAGTACTGCAGGCCACTTCAGCTGACTGTTATCTGCAGTTCAGCGGTTCTAATCTCACCGGCTCAGGGTTGACTCAGCCTTCCATCCTTCCGAGGTGGGTGAAATGAGGACCCAGACTGTGGGGGTGATAGGCTGACTCTGTAAACCGCTTAGAGAGGGCTGAAAGCCCTATGAAGCGGTATATAAGTCTAACTGCTATTGCTATTGCTATAAAGTTTGGAACTAGAAATCATTTTTCTTGGGCATTCCAGTAAACTTTTGTGTGATCCTTCTGAAAGAAAAGCTGCAGAATTTGCTAATGTCAGGATTTGATCAAACGAAACAGCTTAAATGCAAGAGTTATCAGTAAAAAAAAACTGTCATAACTCAGAATCCTATGGATCCATTATATACTGCAGATGTAATAATTGTTATCTGCCCATTTATGCCATGGTCTTCTGATTTATGACTACATTTTTGCATTTTATTTCAGAGAATACATATTAGAAATTGTTTTATTCTGTCTTTGTCATCTGGAAATATACGTATATATTATATAATGCCTACTTTAACATGGTAAATGTTTTTGCTTCAGGCTATTCTTCAGAAGGGAAGATTCTTCCAATATCCTCTTCCCATTCTAGGCAAAAATCTGGTCCATACAGTATTCTATTTATTGCCTAGCTGTTGCATCCATTTCTTCTGCAGTTTTCCTATCATCCTATCTTAACACTTTGCCTTTGTTTGATAATCTCTTCAAAATAATTCACCTGCTAGTTTGACCTTGGGTTGATCCACCCATCCATCCATTGAGTTAGTGAGTAAGTCAGTTTGAACATTGCCTGACTCCCAGTGACTCTGGGAAGTTCATAGAACTTTTAAAATCTTCAAGTGGCTTCCTGCCTATCTGGAGTGCTTGGCCGTCCCAGGAAACTTAGAGCATATAAAGCTGCTGTATTCTAGAGTCACAGAGATCGACCTACCTCAGCATTGTGAAGACAGGAAATGCCAATGCGTCATTGATGGAAGAGTTGAACACCTTTTTCGCCCGCTACGAGGTCAAGAGACCTGACCCTGTAGCCCCAGACCACCGGCCCTCCAATTCCCAGCCACTCATCCTGCATGAACACCAAGTGAGAGCTGTACTGAAGGCTGTGAATTCCAATAAAGCTGCAGGTCTGGATGGAGTGCTGGGGAAAGTGGTAAAAACCTGTGATGACCAACTATCAGAGGTCCTAACAAGGATTTTTAACATCTCCCTGCAAATGGCCAGTGTTCCATCATGCTTGAAAGCAGCCACTATCATTCCAGTCCCAAAGAAAACAGCAATAAACAGCCTGAATGACTACAGAGCCATTGCACTGATGCCTGTCGTAATGAAGTGATTCAAGAGACTGGTTCTTCAACACCTCAGGTCATGCCTTCCATCAAACCTCAACCAACATCAGTTCGCCTACAGAGGAAATATAGGTCGACAGGCGATGCCGTTGCTACTGCCCTACATTCTGTATTGAGACATCTAGAGAAACCTGGGAACTATGTCAGAATGCTTTTCATAGACTACAGCTCGGCCTTCAGCACCATTTTTCAGGGCATCCTCATTGAAAAGTTGACTGATTTGAATTTCCCCTCTCTCACCTGTGATTGGATTAAAGACTTTCTGATGGACCATCCACAAAGAGTAAGCTTTTGTATCCTCCTCCATGAAGCTCAGCACTGGCTCTCCTCAGGGCTGTGTGCTTAATCCCTACCTGTTCTTGTTGTACACACATGACTGCACATCTTCTGATACATCTAATAGGATAATAAAGTTTGCAGATGGCATCACCATATTGGGTCTTATTACAGAAGGAGATGAATCAGCATACAGGGAAGAAGTCCAGAAGTTATCTACATGGTGCTCATGTAGATCTAAACATCAGCAAGAGAAAGGAGACGGTGCTGGACTTCTGGAAGCAGAGAGAGGAACCTGCCCCACTCTACATCAAGGGGGGCTGTGCGGAGAGGGTCTCCTCTTTCAAATTCCTAGGAGTGCACCAGGGGTGGGTTTCTCGCCCCGTTCCAACCGGTTTGGTTGGAATGGGGCCGGCGGCGTCCTCATGCACGCGCGCGGTGCACGCATGCATACTAGCGTCTGCGCGACGCTCCAGCTGCTCCTGGACGATCACGCAGGCGCTGTATGCATCCTGCGCATGTGTGGAAGTGCAGAACTCGTCAAAACCGGGTAAGGACCGCGGGCGGGCGGGTGCGCCCTTCGCCGTTCCTGGAAGTTACTTACTTCCAGGTTCGGCGACCAACCGGTTCGCAGGGACCGCCGCGAACCAGTTGAAACCCACCCCTGGAGTGCACCTTAACCAAGATCTCACCTGGAAAAATGTCCCAGGTGGTCCGGAAGGCTCAATAGAGACTCCATTTCCTTCGTGTCTTGCGGTAAAATAAAGGTGGAACAACGGCGGATTACTTCCTCTTACCAGTTTACGATAGAAAGCATCCTCACATGTTCCAGCATGGTATGCTGGCTTGACAGCCACAGACAGAAAGGCATTACAGAGGGTGATGAGCACAGCACAAAAAATCATGGGCTGCCCCCTTGCTCTACTGGGTGAAATTGCCAGGACCTCCTGCCTCAGCAGAGTGAGGAAAATCCTCAGGGATGATTCCCACCCTGGTCAGCACATTGGGCAGGAGATATAGAAGCGTAGCCAGCTGAATGAATAGGCCGGAAAATAGCTTTTATCCTTGGGCCATCAGGCCATCTCTGCTGCCTTATTTTGTTAGGTTTATTTTCCCCCTCTCCAATTCTTTATTTGTTCTTCAGGGGCAGTTCAGGTACCTCTTTGTTAACTTCCTTTCACAGAAACAGTGCCTTCCAAATATTTCCTGTAGGCAGCTAAACATCCTCCCATTCTTATTATTTTCCCACTCTTTCCTTCAGAACTCAAGGAAGTTCAGAGTTTAGGAATATTCTTTGTCTGCACTGTGGTCTATAACCTCTCAACAGATTTTCAACAATATTCAAACTCGGGGACTGTGAAAATCAATCCAAATTTTTCCATCTTTCTTTTCTACATGTACTTCTTGGGTTGGTTTGTAGATAGGTTTCAGTTAATTTGCTGAAATATTTTTTTTTTGTACTAAAACTGGGCAGATTGTATACTAAATTTAAGTACTGGAGAAAATGAAGGGCAGATAAAATGCAGATCGGTGGGATTTGTGTATGTGAGAATATGGTGTGGAATATTCAAAGGATTGGTCTAGTGATTGAATTTAAACTGATACTGACATTGACCAGATATAAATTACTGCATTTTTCAGACTATAAGACGCACCCTTTTCCCTCAAAAAAGAGGCTGAAAATCTGGGTGCGTCTTATACACTGAATACCGCATTTTCTGCCTCCCCAAACCCCACCCCCTTCACCAAAATGGTTGTGTATAGCCTTTAAGAGCCTTGCAGAGTGCTCCTGGTTGCTGGGGAGGGCAGAAATGAGTGAAAAACAGGCTGTTTTTTGCTCAATTTCGCCCCCCCAACCCCCAGGAACACTCTATAAGCCTCCTAAAGGCTATGCATACCTTTTTTTGACAAAAATGGCCCCGTTTTTGAGAAAAACTGACCTTTTTTGCTTGTTTTTGCCCCGCCAGAACCACTCTATAAACCTCCTAAAGGCTATTTATTCCCTTTTTTTGGAAAAAATGGACCTGTTTTCACGAAAAATGGGCAGTTTTTGGGAGGTCTGCAGAGTGCAAAAACTTTTTTTTTTTAAATTTGCCTCTTCAAAACCTTGGTGCATCTTATATTCCGGTGCATCTTATACTCCGAAAAATACGGTAATACGGTACATCCATGTATGTAGATAGTGTATCTTATTAGATGAATGATGCATATTTTTCAATCCCTTTCAGTCTGCCTGTTTCTCAGAAAAATAAAAGTTCTAGAGTAAATGTCTTCACCACTCAAAAAAGAAGTTAAGATTGGCTGCTCCTTGTGTATGATATTATATGCAACTCAGAATGAAAATCTACCCTAAACAACCCTAGAATAATTTGATTCTACTTGCCAGATCTCTGGCACCTATTTGGGGCTTAGCCATTTTTGCCTTGTCCCATTATAACATCTGCAAGCTTCCCCCCCACCCATCACTATACTTACCATGGTATCCTTCTGCGACGACTGCGGGGGGTGGGGGTGGGAGGCACTGTTTTACGGTGGTTCTCCTCTTACCTCTCGGACAGGTCGCAGTCGGTGTTAGTCGGAGGGCAGAGATCGACCCCTAGGCCCCTAACATATGGGGTGCCGCAGGGTTCAGTCCTGTCCCCCCTACTTTTTAATATCTACATGAAACCACTGGGCGAGATCATTCGGCGGCACGGGATAAAATACCACCAGTATGCGGACGATACACAGTTGTATCTGTCCGCCCCGTGCCAACTCAATGAAGCGGTGGATGTGATGAGCCAGGGCCTTGAGGCTGTTAGAGACTGGATGAGGGTTAACAAGCTTGTGCTCAATCCAGAAAAGACCGAGTGGCTGTTGTGCTTCCCTCCCACTAATTTGCCAAGTGTTCCATCTCTCAGGCTGGGGGGGTCAAATACTAGGCCCCTCAGACAGGGTCCGCAACTTGGGAGTCCTCCTGGACCCACAGCTGACTTTTGAACACCATTTGTCAGCTGTGACCAGGGGGGCATTTACCCAGGTTCGCCTGGTACACCAGTTGCGCCCCTACCTGAACCAGGAGGCTCTCACAACAGTCACCCGTGCCCTTGTGACCTCTAGGCTGGAGTACTGCAATGTGCTCTACATGGGGCTGCCCTTGAAGAGTATTCGGCGACTTCAGCTAGTTCAGAATGCGGCCGCGCGAGCGATCGTGGGTGCACCTCGTTTCACCCACATAACACCTATCCTCCGCGAGCTGCACTGGCTACCTGTCGGTCTCCGGGTACGCTTCAAGGTGCTACTTGTCACCTACAAAGCCCTCCATGGTAGTGGATCTGGGTACTTGAGAGACCGCCTACTGCCAATTACCTCCTCTCGACCAATTAGATCCCATAGATTAGGCCTCCTCCGAGTTCCATCAGCCGGTCAGTGTCGACTGGCAACTACGCGGAGGAGAGCCTTCTCGGTGGCAGCTCCGACCCTATGGAACGATCTCCCCGTGGAGATTCGTACCCTCACCACCCTTCAGACCTTCCGCATAGCCCTCAAAACCTGGCTGTCCCGACAGGCCTGGGACTAAAGATCTCAACCCACCCGAATTGTATGAATGTTGTGTTTTTTAACGATGTACTGTCTCATGTGTTTAATTTGTATGTCCTCCCTTCCTTTTGAACTGTAAGCCGCCCTGAGTCCCCCCAGGGAAAAGGGCGGCATATAAATAAAACTACCTAAACCTAAACCTAAACCTTCTTAAGAAATTAATATATACTTGCCAGGGTAAGCGTGTGCTTCTCTAAATTTCTCTTCCTAAGAAATGGCTAGAGCAGTGTTTCTCAATCTTGGCAACTTGAAGATGCCCGGACTTCAACTCCCAGAATTCCCCAGCCATGGTTGCATGAGTAACTAAATCATATCCCATTTACGGCTGGAAACATCTTCAATGACATTTATTCTTTTTTTATCTAGAGATTCAGGTATATAAAATAAATGCTAATTTTTATTTTCTATAGTTCATTTTCCAAATAGAAAATTCACTTATTCACAAATTCATACATCCTATTTATCTTCCCAATTCATAGTCTAACTGGCAAGGCTATGCTTGAATAATACATACATACATACATACATACATACATACATACATACATACATACATAATATTGCATACATTATAGTGTATCTATAATATATGAATGATGATGATGATGATGATGATGATGATGATGATGATGATGATGATGATGATATTTGGATTATTTGGATTTGAGTACAGCAAAAACTACTGGGAACATCAGGTTCAGAAGGTTTAGAGAATGAGAAAGTCAAGATCTTGTGGGACTTCAGAATTCAGACTGACAGGCACTTGGCCCACAACACACCTGACATAACAATAGTTGAAAAGAAAAAAAGTATGGTTCATTGCAATACCTGGAGATGCACAAATTGAAGATAAACAGCAAGAAAAAATCACAAAATACCAGGACTTGCAAATTGAAGTTGAGCGACTGTGGAAAAAGAAATTGTGTGTTGTCCCGATTGTAATTGGAGCCCTTGGAGCAATACCCAAAGGGCTACCTCGGTATTTGGAAATTTTAAATTTATCAGACTTGAACATTCTGATTCTACAAAAAAACTCCCTACTTGGAAAAGCTTATATCCTCCAATGTTATCTTAACAGTTCCTAGGTTCTTAGTTAGGACTCAAACTGTTGAGCTACCAACCAGCCCCAAAGGCTGTGAATCTCACCAAAGATTATCATCATTATCATCATCATCATCATCATCATCATCATCATCATCATCATCATCAGTTAGTTCTTGAGACTGCAAGTACTTTGCTAAGTGGTGTGATCATAAAATGTAACCACATTGTTCCACAGTGGAAATCCCTGCAATCCCAATTGATTCATTGACTGAATTCTATGGTCATTATGTGAGGCAACTCCTGCTGGCTTCCCACAACCAAAGTTAGTGTGGAAGTGGGCAGGAAGCTACAAATCCCAGGTCCACAGGCTGTTTGGGGGGGGGATTACGGAGGTTATAGAAAGGTATGAGAGGTGTGCAAGAGACATTGTGTGGATTAGGGAGGTTATGTAGGGCTATGCAAGAAGCTCCTCATACATTAGGAAGGGTGTGCAAGTGGAGGCACTGTGGGTCAGGAGGATGTGGAAAAGGTGCCATGCAGATGAGGGAGGGTGCAGTGGAATGCATGGGAGCTGTTATGCAGATCAGGGAGGGTGTGCAGGGAGATGTGAGAGGCATGAGTCATTGAGAGTGCATGAGTAGCTCTGTGCAGGTTGGGGAGAGGGCATGAGAGGTGCCACATGGGTGAGGAAAGGATACCCAGGGGTATGAGGTAGAGGTGATGGGATATGCAGGTGATCAGCACAGTGCAAGTACAGAGGGGCTGAGGTGGGTACATGGGTGGGGCAGATTTACTGCAAAGATTTGCAATCTTCTCTGCTGGCTTCCCCTTTGACGTTCATCGGAAACCAGCATGGAAGTTTGAAAATGACTATCATGTAACTGGTTCCACCACAAAGCCTGCTTCGCCGGCCCCGGGAGAGCCTCAGCCGCCGCTGCTGCCGCGTCCTCCTCTACCGCCGGCACCTCCCCCGGAGGAAGAGGCAGGGCGGGCAGCGTCCGCGGCCCTGCTCGGGCCCCCCCAGGGCTTTCTGCTGCCCCCCGCGGGCTTTCTGCTGCCCCCTGCGGCTGAGCTGGACCCTTCCCGCGGGCTGCTGCTGCTGGGCAGCCCGCTTTGCCCCGTGCCCGCTGTCAGCTGGAGGAGGAGGGCTACCTTTGGAGATACAGAGGCAAAGAATGAAGCATGTAGAACGCCCTTCTGTCGGTGCACTGTTGTTGCGGCGGTGATGACGCACGGTGATGACATCGCGGCTTTAGCGACGCAGTTTAATCACCGCTATTTTGATCACCGCGGTTTTGTCGTGCCACGCATGTAACTGTGGGGCATTTGGCAACTGGTGATCAGTGCATGTGAGTTGCCAAGCACCCAGATTGAGATCATGTGATGGGGATGCTCGGATGGCTGGTAGTCTAAGAACCAGTTGCAACCACCATTAATTCAGTGCTGTTGTAACTTCAAACAGTCACTGAATGAGTGGTCATAGGTTAAGTTTGGCCACCAGTCTCACAAATATGATACCAGGCAGTTAACACATACAGACAATATAAAATGGTATTAAAGAGTAAAATCTACAGAGGTTATCAAAGGTAAATCCAAACAGAATTAATAAAAGCCTCACAACAGTCATGTAAATTCTGACCCCTATGCTGTGCAGCACATCCAGCTCTTCAATGTTTTACTTAGGATACCCACATAATGTGACCCGACAACTGCGCGATAGACATATGTGCGCTGACAAAATAGCGCCGATTGAAACGTGATGTCAAAATCGTGTCCACAAATTCGTGCCGTCAAAATCGCGCCGACAAAAGCGCAATGACAAGCACAATAAAATCGAAAAAATTTTAGGGTTAGGGTTATAACGTACGTATACGCATCCCACTATGTTAAAGGCCCAGCACATTCACTGGGCTGTCTATAGTTTGTTGATGACGCGATTTTGTCGTCGCGCATTTGTCTGTGCGTTTTTGTCGAAAATCAATTAGCGATTTTGACGGGGCTCATTTGTCCGTCACGGTTTTGTCGGCGCGCGTATGTCTATCGCGCATTTGTCGGTGAACCCCACATAAAACCAAGGACAACAATCCCCAAGATTTTTACATTTTCCCACAAGATTGGGCAGGCAATCTTTGGGGGTTTTATTGTGGCACATCCTGGTGTTTTCCCACCAGAGCAGCATTCCTCATGCAGCTCGCATTGGAACAATCTGTCATTCAGGGAATCATCCTTTCTGATGTCTTCTTCTGACTCTTCATTTTGATACTGTGGCACACTTTTGTCACCCGAAATTTTGGTGAACAAATCTTTCTGCCTTCTGGGCCTGCTTTGAGTGCGCCTCGTGTTCCATCTTCCACACATGTTTATTCATATAAAAACGTGACATAAAGGCACCCATTATTATTGTACCATGACATTTTATGGTGAATAGCAATATATTGACATATTGTTGATTAATTAATGCGATTATTCTTTGTTAAAGTATTCCAGCAACTGATTTTGAGATGCATACACTATACATAGCTATATGGACCATGTTTGAGGAAGATAATAGATATGTACAAGATGCTGGTTGGTTAGTCTGCAATCTTGCAAAGCCAAACTTTATAGTGTAGTTTTGCACCTTGATTTTCAGGATCATGAAAACCAAAGAATATGCTTAATAGTAAGATAACCTCCAATTCCTTTTAGGTTAGGATTTTAAGCAAGAAGATTAATTTTAGCGATGTACACGCCAGATGTGGTTCAAGAGATAACATCAATCATTCAGCAGGGGGAGGAAATGTAAGTAGAGGTAGTATCTTACATTGTTCTCCAGGCGTCTCTGAGGAACCACACTATATGTACTAGCCCTTTAATCCTCTACCAAGATTGCTTCTCTTCTTACTAATGCTTCACACATTAACTTGGTCTAATAATGCATCAGCTTTGTGTGCTGAGTGGTATATCCCTTCTTCCCCCCAAAGTTTCAGTCCAAAGGATAAGAGCCAGGTTTTCTTCACAAAGCATCCTGTTCTACAAGCACTGATGTAATGACTTAATTGCTTTGATTCTTCTGAATTCCATCGTTAATCAAAGCTTGAAAACAAAATGAAAAAGTATTACAAGTCCTGAGTTCTGAAGAAACAATGTCAACAGAAAATTACCATTGCTTGATTAAAATGTGAGGTATATTGTCACTGATTCAAAGGTAAGAGAAATGGATTGGTCCTAATCTTGCCAGATGGCATTCATAGCCACTGAACAATGGATGTTAACTACTTATAAGTTGCTTTCATTTCACAGTGGGAGATACATGAATCTAGGGCTATCTTAGGAGTCACTTGCTCAGTTGAATGGTTTGACCCTTTCAGCAAACTTACTCCAAGCAATCTAGTGAACTCCACTTAAATATTTTGAGATATTCCACATGTCAAAATTATAAGACAATATTTCCACTAATGTTTCTCAGGAGCTAAGGAAGTTTATGAAATAGTCTAGGACAGCCAGCTGGGGGATTCTGGGAGGTGAAGTCCACAGGACTTAAAGTCACCAAGGTTGAGAAACATTGGTCTAGGAAGAAAAAATTGTCCTGAGCAGAAAGTCAGGAAATGAAAATAAAACATCCTAAGGAAAATGGAAGCTTTAAAAGACACACTTCTACACACAGCACTGAGGCAAATCTTATCTTCATCTTTAAAAATAATCTCACTTTCCTGATTAACAACCTTACATATCAATGAAAGAGATTTGAAATGATTCCACTAATTTACTCTTCCAATGGGATGTTTGCTGTATTAACCTGGATATCATTCCTTCCTTTGTACCATTATTATTTCTTTCTAATATTCTGCGTTTTTCATACTAGACACTTAACCTTTTCTATTTTTCTTTCTTCTTCCTACAGATATAAAATGCATCTTTTTCCCGTGTCTATAGCTCTCTATAAACTTACAGATATATTTTGTATATTTTAAACAGGTGCAAATTGTAACCAAGAAGATAGACTTGAGTCATGTGACTTCTAAATGTGGTTCCCTGAAGAATATCCGTCATAGGCCAGGTAATGCTAAGATTTTCCAGAGAGGAAATGGAA
Source organism: Thamnophis elegans (assembly GCF_009769535.1). Classification (NCBI taxonomy): domain Eukaryota; kingdom Metazoa; phylum Chordata; class Lepidosauria; order Squamata; family Natricidae; genus Thamnophis; species Thamnophis elegans. The sequence goes on along the minus strand of NC_045541.1, from coordinate 3,283,463 downwards.
TTCTGTAAACTCCAGAAATTCTGCAATTTTCTACAGTTTCATTTCTAGGCAGTCAGGTTCCAAAACCATGTCTGGATTATTGGGGAAAACGGCATCCTCCATTTCCCTAATATCTGGTCTGTTGCCATTGCTACATGGCAGGGTAGGAGGAAGGAGGTCTCTAACAAAGCCTATCCATCAGCCAAGCTGATATAAATGAGATGGGAAGAAGATGAGCGACACAAGAGCACTCATAGAAAAGCCTTGAGGGAGTAGATTGGCCATAACTACTTCTCAGTGCATTCTTTGAGGAATTTATGATTGTGAAACTTTTACATTGGTTTCTCAAGTATGTCCTGCATTACATCATTGAAGTACATGGGAACTAAATTAAAGAAAGGTTGACTACATCAATCTGGTAATTGGTCAAATGTGTGCTGAGAAAATCATATAAACAATATATCTGGTAGGTATAATTCACAAGGGTTTTTTAAAGGAAATTTCCCTTTTCCAGTAAAACCAAATAATTGCAGATAAATCATTGGAGTCAAATATACCAAGCCTTTTAAAATAGATAAACCAACATGAAGTGATTGGTTGTACACATTTTCTAACATTAAAAACATAAATATTGCCTATATTTAGCATTGCAGTGACTTAAGTTGTAAAGTATCCATCCATCTATCACTTAATTTATATCATGGGACACTTGTAAGTAGTCGTAGTGGCTTAATTAAAGTTAAATAGTTAATAGTTAAAATATAATACAGTTATATATAGTTAGTACAGTTACATATAGTTAAAATAAAAAATATATATAGTACACAGAGACCACAAACCAATATCTGGCATTGATACCTCAGTGCTCGGTTCCACCACAAAACCACGGACGACAAAATCGCGGTCAACGAAAGCGCGCATTTGATGTCATCACAGCGCGACGAAAACATTGCGCTGTGATCGAAAAATGTAAAAATAAAGCGAAAACCTTACCCTAACCCCCCCCCAAACCTAATCCTAAACCTAACCCTAAACCTAACCCTTAACCTAAGCCTAAATCTAACCCTAAACCTAACCCTTAACCTAACGCTAAACCTAACGCTAACCTTTAACGTAACACTAAACGTAACCCTAGCGCTCTAAACCTAACCCTAACCCTTAACCTAACCCTAACCCTAAACCTAAACCTAAACCTAACCCTTACCTTTATGTGAATCGGCTTGCTTTAATTTTATTGTTATTTCAATTTTTAATATTTTTCATCGCGCTGTGATGACGTCAAATGCGCGCTTTCGTTGATCGCGCTTTTGTGGACCGCGGTTTTGACGGGTCACGCAGTGCTCTCCTGAAATGCTCCATCTTCAGCTATTTCTGGAAGACAGTTAAAGTTGTACCTAACTGGACTTTGGGTAGGAAGCCATTCTGGGAATGGGGGGTGGGAGGGGAGGCTGCTCTAAGCTCCCATCTACCCTCCCCAAAATGGACAGTCAGCTGCTTCTCTTGGCATGATCCAAATGGCTGTGCCAATGGGAAAGAAGAGGCCCTGCAGATTACCTGGCACCAAACTGTAATGGCCTTTATATGTTAAAGCTGGCACTTTATATTGTCAGAGAGAGCCGAGGTGGCGCAGTAGTTAAACGCAGCACTGCAGGCTACTTCAGCTGACTGCAGTTCTGCAGTTCAGCGGTTCAAATCTCACCGGCTCAGGGTTGACTCAGCCTTCCATCCTTCCGAGGTGGGTAAAATGAGGACCCAGACTGTGGGGGTGATATGCTGACTCTGTAAACCACTTAGAGAGGGCTGAAAGCCCTATGAAGCAGTATATAAGTCTAACTGCTATTGCTATATTGAATTCAGAAGTTAACAGGAATATGGGAGACCACCAAAATCGCAGACTTGTAACCAAAACAAAAAGGTGTTTGAACAGTCTATGCAGAATAATCATTTCCCAACAAGTTACTGGGATCACGTCAAAACTGGAGATGTTGATATACCAGCCTATTTACCTGCTGAGAATATTTTTGCCCCATACTACTTAACTTACATGGTTTCTCAGTTTTCTCACTCATTCCAAGAAGAATGGAGCCGGTGTCTTCCCCCAAAGTGATAAGCCTAGAGTTAAAGGGACTTCCACCAAATCAAATAGGTCACTATGTAGAGCTATGTCGAGCCAAGGTGGCGCAGTGGTTAAATGCAGCACTGCAGGCTACTGCTAGATCAGCAGGTCAGCGGTTCAAATCTCACCGGCTCAGGGTTGACTCAGCCTTCCATCCTTCCGAGGTGGGTAAAATGAGGACCCAGATTGTTGGGGGCAATATGCTGACTCTCTGTAAACCGCTTAGAGAGGCCTGAAAGGCCTATGAAGCGGTATATAAGTCTACTGCTATTGCTATTGCTATTGCTAGCTGGTTGAAGCAAGTTAAGAAACCAGTGCTTCAGAGTTTTCAGGGACACGAACGGAAGTCCTGTTTGAAACTGCTTTTAAAAGCAGCGCACTTTTTCCTGGGACCACAAAGGCAACTTTTTTGTGTTAAAATCTGTTGCAGTGCATAGCCCAACATCACCATTATTTCATCATTGGCAGAGAATCTTTTTAGAAGCCTGTAATTATTGAAGACCAATAAAAAAACTGCATAATTTTATTTCCAGAGTACATTAAACTTATCTATTAGTGCAGCACTTCATTTACACAAACTCATTAATCTCTTGTATTTTAATTATAAAATTTAGACTATGATCGAAGTATAAAAGTAACTAAATAGTTTACATGTGAATTCTGCTTCCTTAATTTCAGGAAAAAATATGTTTCTCCTGAAAGTTACATTCGTTTCATTGTTAGCACCGTATATAAAACAACTTGATAGGAAGAATATCTTTCATAGCAGTAAAATACTAAAATATCCAAAGAAAAATTATATGGCTATACTGCAGTTGTTTTAAAAGGAAGGACAGATGTTTGTCATGAGTGTTTCACACTATTTTTTTCCTGGGTGTTTTCCAAACATTGTTTAAATGTAACTATTTGTTGCAGTGGTGGGTTCCTAACCAGTTTAATACCGTTTATTTGCTTATTTGTTTATTAGATTTATATGCCGCCCTTCTCTCAAAGAACTCAGGGCGGTGTACAACATTAAAAAAAAACACATATTACAAAAGTTAAAAAGGAAATTAAATAAAGTATCCAAAAACAAACCCAATTAATATTAACAATGCAATTTTAAAAATTAGATTAAAATTAACAATTAAATCAATCATTTATTTTATTCTGTTCAGGCCAGGCTGGCTTGCTGGAAAAGCCAACATTTTAGGGCGCGTCGGAAGGACCGGTTTGCTTGTGCTTGTGCATGCACTCACACGTGAGTGCAACACTTCTGCGTATGTGTGCAGAAGCATCTGGGTAGGCAGAGCCTCCTGCCGCCACCACTACTGATTCGGCTGAACCGGGCCAAGCTGGGAGCAACCCACCTCTGATTTGTAGGCATAAGCATATTCATATTATGTACGTCACACTTAAAAGGATGACAGAAATCAGCAAAATTGTGACAAAACGTCTATTGATTATTAATTAAAATAGGGCAAGGTATGACTTGGTGGCTTAAGAAATTGCAGAAAATATTTTAAATAAAAACCTCTACTATTATTCTTGCAAGTATCTCCATATAACTTTTCAGTGTCCTTTTTAAAGTTAGTGCAGAGCCAAATAGCCCTTTTCATCAATCCCACCAGGATGTGATCCCAAATCATTCCGAACAAAGATTTTTCGCTGGCGTCCTGGCCATCTGGGAACTAACTGGCCAATTCACTGTTCCTGCTTTTGGTTCACAGGGAACAGCTAGTCCAATCAGAATCACGTCGACCTAGTGTGGTTGCAAGGAGGTATAGTCCAAAAATGAAGTCCAGGAACTGTAGATGCAGTGCTGCTTCAGTTTTATGATGGCTGAAATTAAATGGGAAAGTGAAGGTCACATAGTCTTCACCACACCATTGGTATAATACAGTGGTGGGTTTCAAAAATTGTTCGAACCTATTCTGTGGGTGTGGCCTCCTTTGTGGGAGTGGCTTGCCGCCCATGTGACCGGATGGGAGTGGCTTGCCGCCCATGTGACCGGATATGAAGATGCCGACGACACTTGTCAGAACCACCTTAAATTACCTCACACACAGCACTGGCATGCATGAGAATATGATGCAAACTTGTTTTTTAAAAGGCATCTTTGGTTTGCGTTAAAACAACTTCAACACACGCAATGTTCTGATTGCACCACAAACGCAGGAGTCATCCTTACCTTTCACAGAGGCAAAACTGAGTTTTATAAATATGAGCATGATAGTGTAGAATAATCATATCCAAGGACCAGTGGTGGGTTTCAAAAAATTTTGGAACCTCTTCTGTAGGTGTGGCCTGCTTTCCGGGTCCTCTGGTGGAACCTCTTCTAACCGGTTCGGTAGATTTGACGAACCGGTTCTACCGAATAGATGCGAACTGGTAGGAACCCACCTCTGGTATAATATGTAGTTAAGGTTTTTCCTATTAACCACAATGAAGCCCATGACCTGGGTTTAGACTGCAGAAAGCCAAACCACAAACTGATTTAGTGTGTTATACAAATCTGTGAAAATTCACCAATTCCTGTATATCTCAGATTCCATTTGTATGGCAGATATGGCAGATATATCTCATTTTAGCTAATTATAGTCAGATTTTCTAGTCATGAGGCCCACTGCTATAAAATGTTTGTCTACAATTAATGTGGATTGTGTGCATATGTTTGTTTTCCTTTTGTCGTGTTCTCATCATATACTAAATATTTTTTTTCAGTTTGAAGTGCATAATAACCAGTTACACAGTAGGTTTAAATGCTATTTAAATTCTAGATCCAGAAGAACTGTGCTCTTTTAAAGTATTTTTCTCTTCCCCCGTAAACTTATAGGAGGGGGTCGAGTGAAAATCGAAAGTGTGAGACTCGATTTTAAAGAAAAGGCTCATGCCAAAGTTGGCTCACTTGACAATGCTCATCATGTGCCTGGAGGAGGTAATATCAAGGTAAGACATCAAGGGTTATAAACTTGACAGCTTGTCAATATGTTAATTTAATGGATTATCTATTCTTTTCTTTAATATTGTGGAGTTGTTTAATATTCTGGAGTTCTTCATAGTCCTATAGGTAAAAATGGCAATGATTTACATAGAGATAGAAGTTCCTACTACCTCATGATGTCCCGCTTTAGGCTTGAGTTAATTGCTTAGCTCTTCCTTCAGAGGAGACTTGAAAAAGCAGGGAGATTCCCAAGGGTGAAAAGTCCCACCTTATGCCATATCCAAGTTCCAGATATTTCCTGCCTCCTCTCTGAAGTCAAAGTTTTACCCGATGACCACTGGTTTATGTACAAAATCTTTCAGGTTTCATCTTCACTGTATGTTTGATTTAGTTTCAGCCAACATTCAACAAAAGAAACTCCCGACTCTTTTGGTTAACCAAGAATAGCTTTATTGAAAAATCCATCTAGGCACAGTAGAAGCAAAGTCAGTTCTGGGATTTTTCCTGGGAAAATATACATAGCTGTTCTGATTCCCCTCGTCCCACACCAACATACTCCGAGCCAAAGATAAGTTACGGCATTTAATTAACAGACAGACAGGTCCTTGGCAGCAAACCGGCACAGACAAGCTTGGGCAGCAATCCAGCACAGATAAGTCATGGCAGCAATCCAGCCTGCCAAGCTCACGATAATGTTCTCCAACATTAGTTCCTGAGTTGACTTCTGCAAGAGGGGCGTGTGCACAAGCAGTCCTTTTATAGTCTGGAGAGGAGCCTAATGACCACCAGCTGAGTGCAATTACCTCCTGTAACTGCGCAAGTGTTCCTGACGCCTATTAGCTCTTCAGTGCCAGGCATCCAGGAACAACTCACTACTGGCATCTGGATCACACTCCTTTGTCTCCTCCCCACTGGTCCAAGGCTCAGGCGCCTCCTGGTGGCCAACCAGCCTCTCTGCGCCCTGCTTGGAGTTGGAACCCTGTCCAGGGTCCTCCACATCCTCCAGAGCTGACTCATAGGGCCTCTCGCTGTCGGAGTCTGGTGGCAGGTCCAACGGCTCCTGCTGGGCCACAACACATAGCTAACTCCCCTTCTGGGTAATTGGTTGATAGTTCAGCAATTGAATTCAATTCTTTTGCTTTGGGACAAACTGTCTGCTTCGGTCAAAACATTCTTCATTACTTGGCCTTGGTGGATGACATCTCTCCAGCAACAGACAGTTCACTTGCATTCCACAGCCTCCTTCCATCCTTAGGAATCTACGCCCTCTGCCCAGCCACCCCCATCACTGTTTGGCAAAGCTGTGAGCAAAAGCAGGTGTAGGTAACTATGGAGTTGAGTCAGGTTTGACAGTGTCCTTTTTGTTATGGAATACATTACAATTCTTTTTTGAATATTCCTATTTTTTTAAAGAAAAAAATAATGTTAAATGCAAAAATTTAACAAAAAATGATTTACTTCTCCCTCTTTTAAATCTACTGGGGGGGGGGGCAAACATTTTTACATATTTATTTTTTATGTTCATATGAACCTCATTGATTTTTCTGATCCCTACAAAGCTTAACTATGTGGTTTTCGTTAACTACGTTGTATAAGCTGGAGTATTTGTTTTATGATTTAAACAAAAAAGTTAAAATATTATTTAAATCAATGTTTCAATCTTAAAAAGAGTATACAGAATGTCCAAAGAGTACAAATTATCTTTAAAAAATTGTTTTAGCCCAGGCCCAGGGAATCTGTCATGAATTAACCTGTCATTCAATTAATTTGGAAAGTCCTGATCGACAAAACAAAATTTATATTCCAACATTTCCCACATGACTCTTGCCCATATCTTCATTTTCATTTAAGTTCTGCAGTAGGAGATTTCTGGTGATGAAATTAGGACATCTTCACAAAGAAGCTGGGCAAATCACACAAAACTGTAATCTCCTTCTGAAGTTTGACCAGGGAAGATTGCCATTCAAGGAAATATTGAGATAATTTTTCCAAGGAAATTAAAATGAAATTGGTCTCAGGGGAGCTTCATACCTCTGCAGTTCCTACATTTTATTTTTTGCACCTTCCTTCCTTACACAGATCGACAGCCAGAAACTCAATTTCCGAGAACACGCAAAGGCCCGTGTGGACCATGGCGCTGAAATCATCACCCAATCTCCTGGCCGGTCAAGTGTGGCTTCCCCTCGGAGGCTGAGCAATGTCTCCTCCTCCGGCAGTATCAACCTGCTTGAATCTCCTCAACTCGCCACCTTGGCTGAAGATGTCACTGCAGCCCTCGCTAAACAGGGCTTATGAATTTGCTTTGTTAGCAGTGTTTGAAGTTACAATATTTAGGCATGATTCCTCGCCAGGAATGGGCTCTGAGCAGGTGTTAACATTCATTCTTTACTATGTCTAAAATTAAGTCACATCCCAAGACTGTAGTAATCATAAAATAAAAAAACTGGGGGAAAGATCCATATAGATGCAGAAACTGGCCTAATTTCCAATTACAGCAGGAAGATCTTGGCTTTTCTATGGGTACAATTGCAGTATATTACATTGGACAATTATTGTTGCTCTGCTCTGTCTTGCATGGAGTATGTACTATGATAACAATGCATTTTGACCTTCAATGTGCCTGAAGGCCATCCACTACTTTTCGAAGAGCCTTGTTCAATCCCTTGAGTTGCTCATGTTGTTGAATGGATGGAATTTAAGAAGCATCTCCACTTGTAATTTATCAACCGGTTAATTTAAACAGGAGTCGGAGGACCATGCAGAAGGGGCCAATATAGTGATGCCAACACTTCAGAAAGGGTGGGGTTATTTTACATACAGGGGTAGAAGAAAGAGGCGATTAAGTTATTAACGTTGTGGAAGTTGGATGATTATGTCAGTGTATAGCTGATTACAATAAATTATTTAACTAATAATTAAGTAAGTACTGGGGGGGGGAATCATATGAGCTGTATCGGGGAAGCAACATTTTCTTTCTTTTTTTAAAAAAACAGTTACTGAAATTAAGCTATGGAGTTATGTCAGATTAGAATATTAGTTAAACATCTAGGTTTGTGTCTTTACTACTGGTTTCATGTCCTCTCCCATCTGTTCGATACAGTATTATATATATATATATATATATATATATATATATATATATATATATATATATATATATATATATATATATATTCAATCTGTGTGGCCATTTGTGATAACCCCCCTCATACTTGAATATTCTAATTCTTTATTCACAGTATCTGTGTCTCCTGCACCCGTTGGTGTTGCAATTTTAGGTCTGTAAAAGTAGGTGTTAGCAGGGATTTTATCTCCCTATTCAACCTTTTACAAATACAAAAAAAAAAAGAGATTGTTTAGCATGAAGTTGCTTTCTGTAACATCTCAAAACGTGACCCTGTTTTAGTGCCAGATGCAAATCTCTTCTGTGATGCTGTAAAAAGCCGTCTTACTTTCTACCTATCCTTGGTGTCTTTGCCATTATGGACTTTATGTATTACTTATCTTTCCTTCTTTCTTCCTGCCTCCCTGCCCTCCCTCTCTCTATTCAAAACTATATTTTAAAAATATCATTTAGAATAATGATTTTGTTCTATCTTAAAAAAAAAAATAACACCGAAGTACAAGTGATATTTTTAAACTATTTATTTTTTTCTTTTGCTAAAGTTGAAATTCCAAGAAACAACGAGGAGTCTCTTCTCGGAAGTTATTCCATTTCTACAAATTACATCTGTGCGTTGATGTACTTGGGCACCTCAATAGAACAAGGCTCTAGAGAGTCACATTCATAACCTCTATTGATTCCTGGTATGTAAGCTCACTAGTTAGGATAACTAAGGTGATGGACTGATAATCTTCAGAAACAATATAAAAAGTATACGGCAGTGTTTCTAATAAGAGGAAAGGCACTTAACTTGGAGTGTATGGGATTTCCACCATGACTACATGGAAATTAAAAGAATACACAAGATGGTCTGGTAATGTGATGCATAAGTGGACAAGCGTCTACTCATGTAATATATGCTAGTTTTGACTACATCAGTGGTTCCCAAACTTGGCAACTTTAAGACTTGTGGACTTCAACTCCTGAGAGTTGAGTTGAGAGAGTTGAGAAGAGAGTTGAATTCTGAGAGTTGAAGTCCACAAGTCTTAAAGTTGCCAAGTTTGGGAACCACTGGACTACATGATAATTGTTCACTATTTTACCCTGCAGTTTTATGGCATTTTCCTTAAAATCACCTATATTACATTTGCATGTTCTCAAGCTGACCTGTATGTAAATGGTTCATTAGGATGGCTTTGTGTGTTGGAAGCTGTTGGACAAGGGCTACCTCTTAAATATTTTAATTTACCTAGTGTGTCTCAAGAATGATGCTTCAATTATTTTCAAAGGAAATACATCAACAATGCAAACAAACAAGAGGCTCATATCATCATCAAAGCTAACAAATGTATCACTGCATACAATCTCATACGATGCATGGAGCTGGCTCTCATTAGATGAATTTATTAGACGCACAAACGTGATTCTTTGCACTTCTCCGGGATTGTTTTATAATAGGTATAGGGTTAAATTGGATCCTAATTTTAAAATAGAGCCTTTAATGTCAAGCTCTTATTTGTAAATGAATGGGAAGAAGTACATCTGTGTACTTGTTCAGATAATATGAGGATAGACTAATATGCATAAATAGCCTGAAAGGTTACATCTTAGAAACTGCCTTATGTTAAAATCCTACTGCTTATAAAGCAGTTGCGTAGGCTTTTTCTTTTAAAGTTAGCCTGCAGTCAAGAGGACTGTTTTGCTCTGTGATTGTTACGATATTTGGGGTAACTCTACAAAGTTCAAACACAACATTCATTACAGATATAAAAATACCCCCTGCTGGATCAGAACCAGAAAGCCAATCTTGCTGGGGGCTCCATGCCGCTGCTTTAAAAAAAATTTAAAATGTCAAAAAAAGAGCAGTATTTTTAATGAAATGTGGTCCCTCTGACTCTGTGCTGTTGGTTCCTGCAGAAAGCCTTTCTGAGTTTTTAAATGTCTTTTTCCAATCTTGGAGCAAAAGAGGATCCCTGGCTCTACTGAACCTGAGGTGGAACAATGCTAAGTGTCAGCCAGTCAGAACAGTGTTTAATCTGTGACTATTTTGTAATCTGCTTTTTTGAGATATAAACACATCCTAGATGATAAAAGTTGCTTACCACGCATACGTGTCCAAAGTCATTAATTCCATGTTGCAGTTTTATCTTATCTTGAAGCTAAGTCCTTGTAATCATAATTGTCTTTCCATAGAAAGAATAGCAGAGGTTGATGAACTAATACAAGTTGAAGAGCCAGAAGGGGACAATGCTGTAATATAAGAAATGCATGTACTATGTTACAGGACTCTTAGATTTTTACTGGGGACAAGGACGGGCATTGCCTGGCTAGTAATCACACTGAAACTTTAACTGCCAATTGTAGGCTTTAATTTAAAAACTAACGGCAACAAAGCCAGCCCTGTAAGGGACATGGTCACACAAAACATTGGATCATCTCTGCAGAAATTCTTCTTTGCTTGTTCCCTATTAAAGATAATTAAAGCTGTTAAGGCATGGCACAATACCTTTGACTAGTAAGCTCTGTGGTCAAGAATAATAATCTAATACGCATTTAGCAATACACAGCAAAGGTGAGAAAGAAGTCTATAACCAAAGCTATGTACTAAAGCTGACCCATAACAAGGCAGAAGCCCCTCTCTCCTCTGCCTATAATACTATAGGGTTGTGTGAGCCTAGGCACAAAGGCTGGCTTGCACCAGTTTGCAATAACTAAGTGTTAAATTTTCCGGAATTTTGCAAACCAGATAAGAGGAGAGTAGCGTTGCAATGCCTGATCAGCTGCTTAGTAGCAACTAGCGGAGCCAGTTGTCACACATTGATGAGCATCTCACTGCCTGAAGCGTACGGAAAAGGATACGGAAGTTGTTCCTATCAACTCTGGACCAAACCAGCTGTCACTTTGTTTGCTGGCTGGTACACAAGTGTAAATGTGTGCGTGTGTATCTGTACACACGCACGCACACCCTACATGATGTGCATTTATAATTACAACTTGCCCTTCCTTCCGGCTGTTTGCAAATGAGTCTCTCTGTCAAGAGAATATTCAAAAGGATCAATACGATATTGTCACAACAGGCAAGCTAGAGGTTTTTCTATTTTACTAGGCACTAAAATTCCTTCCAAATATATTAAGAGCGAAATAGTAAAGCAAATTATCAGATAAATCTAGGCTTGTGATTTATGATGGACAACTGAATGCAACACAACACAACACATCCTGAGTACAGTATTGTTGCTCCCTAGAATGGAGGAAATGGGAGTTGCTGGGCTTCAAGAAGACCACTATGCAAAGTTGGTTGGTCATCAACAGCTTTTGAAAAGATCTGAACAATTCCTGAAATGCTTACTGGGAAAAAAAAATAGCAAATTGCTTCTACGTTGTTGCAAAAATAAAACATAAAACAGGAAGTCACCAACAGCACAATTTAGAGGAGGCTGTATTCATCACTACTAATAAAATAATCAAAGCAAAGTTCCTTATATTAAAAAATATATATTATTTTGCAAATTTGGTAAGGTCAAACCTAGCAATCACTTCAACTTTAGCAAAGAGAAATACAAAATCATTTCAGAGTGCTGGGATTTTTCCTTTCTCTTTCTCTCTCTCTCTCTTAAAATATACTGTGGGCTGTGAGAAAGCCTGTGGAATTCTTTCCTTTCCTGGTAATTCTAGAGCCTGTTATCATAAAAGAGGCATTTTTTTGAATGACTGGTGGTAGGTAGTTCATTGTTTTTCAATCCAACTTGCAGTTGTATTTGTTGCTGTATAGTGATTGTTTTGCAAAATAAAATCGCTTGTCATCAACTTGCTTGCATCCCAGGTTTCTGTTTCTCCATTATATCCTCTGCTGTTCCACACTGCAATATTAGGATATTAACCTAAAGAAAGAAGTCTCCCATGTCTCCTCTTGGAAAGAATAATGAGCAATTTCTCTTTCCTAGGAAGTCATCCTGATAATAGCAATAGTGCTTTCCAGCCCTCTCTAAGCGGTTTACAGAGTCAGCACAATGCCCCCAACAATCTGGGTCCTCATTTTACCCACCTCGGAAGGATGGAAGGCTGAGTCAACCTTGAGCCTGGTGAGATTCGAACTGCCAAATTTCAGGCAGTCAGCAATCAGAGGTAGCCTGCAGTACTGCATTCTAAGCACTGCCACCATGGCTCACAGTATAACTTGCTGTGTCTACTAGCTTCTTGAACCTAGCAGGTTCCAAACCATCAAGCTAAGTGTTTGATGTTTTAGAGACACGTATTAATTTCCTAGTGACATTCCAATGGTGGGGCCTGGATATCTCCGTGACCGCCTCCTGCAACATACCTCCCAGCGCCCAATAAGATCGCACAGGGCGGGCCTTCTCCGAGTACCATCGACTATGCAGTGTTGTCTGGCGGCTCCTCGGGGGAGAGCCTTCTCTGTAGCTGCCCCGGCCCTATGGAACGATCTACCCCCTGAGATCTGGACCCTCCCCACTCTCTTGGCCTTCCGTAAGTCTGTTAAGACCTGGCTGTTCTGGCAGGCCTGGGGCTGTTGATCAGTCCCATTAAGATCGAGTGCATGTGGTGTCCTTTTAATTTGTTTCTGTCTTGTATTTTAACTTTTTAAAATACCTTTAAACTGTTTTTTATGTAAGCCACCCGGATTCCTTTGGGATTGGGCGGCATACAAATCTATTAAAATTGGAAATTGGATACAAGATAGGAGAGTGTTTGTGGGGATGGTTTTAAATGTACAAAGTATTCATATGCACCGAATATTAGAATGGATCTTATAGTTCTCCTTCGAGATTGTCTTTTGTACATATATAAACAGCTTTCATCTGGGAATGAGTAAATATACCTCCCACTTCTGCCACATTGGCAGGAATATCTGGTACTGCCAGGACTGTCTATATTTTGGAATAAAAAAGTTTTCAGGTAAAAGAAAGCTGGGCTTGAACATCTCAGGTATTTCCCCAAGAACTGTAGTGCAACAAAACAGCCGTGTACAGACAGTATCTTGCTAGTAACACTGGACAACACTTTTTCCAGATGTTTTGCTTCCTCAAAACCTTTTGGTGATTATGGTAGTAACCTTCAAACTGAGCACAAGTATAATTTATGAATGACAGTATCGTTATAGGAATCTTGAGAAATATGAAATTAACTTTTAATGACTGTAGTGCAGTGTTTCTCAACCTTGGCAACTTGAAGATGTCCGGACTTCAACTCCCAGAATTCCCCAGCCAGCGAATGAAGTCCGGACATCTTCAAGTTGCCAAGGTTGAGAAACACTGCCATAGTGTATTTAATTGCATAATATTTTCAACATGCTACATGAGCTCAACAGAGCTAAAAGTGTTTTGATTTTCTTTTGTACTTAGCGTCTGATGCATTTCACCGCAGTGTCCCAAAACAGCCACCATTGATAAATTCTAGTTTCCCGGATATCATTTTTCCATTGTGCCAATGTCCTGGTGAAACTTTTCACCATGTTCATCACCTGGATGACTAGATTTTCAGGAAAGAAGTACAACTATGAATGCAGAAAATGAATCTTCAGTGACATGTTGCTGACTTCATGGCCTTCTATGCTAGAAAACGTTTATCAACCAGCTGAATGTAATTTGGTGCTCTGTAGTTGCCAAGAAAAGAATCTTTAATGCTTTCTGTTCTGACCCCCTCCTCCGTCCAGTAACGAATGCCGAGACAAGCTTAACTGGAATGTCACAGCACTTTATTAGCAAGAAACCAAAACCTCGGTGGCTGAAAGCCAAGCATAACAAACAGATAAGAACCTTGGCAGCAACTCAGACTTCGACAGATAACAGCTTCTCCAGCGTTAGGAATGACGTTGACTCCTGCAAAACCAGGCTCCTCCCAGTCTCTCCTTAAATACTATCTTGAGAGGAGCCTAATTACAATCACCTGGGTCCAATTATCTTTGGTAACTGCATAGCTGCTCTCTACGTCAATCTGCCCGGCATTGCCGGGCATCCAGGAACAACTCCCTTGGCTCCTCCCCACTGCTCCAATGCAGGACTTCAGGATCACACTCCCTTGTCTCCTCCCCACTGGTCCAAGGCTCAGGCGCCTCCTGGTGGCCAACCAGCCTCTCTGCGCCCTGCTCGGAGTCGGAACCCTGTCCAGGGTCCTGACTCATAGGACCCCTCTCTGTCGGAGTCTGGTGGCAGCTCCAACGACTCCTGCTGGGCCACAACAGCTTTCTATGCTATTTTCTCTGGCCCCGCTGACAGAGCTTTGAACCATTTGTTGCTGATGACTTATCTGATCTCTGGACCCCCCCAAAAATGCCTTCCAAGTGATTCCCAAGTTTCTCTGAACCAAGCAGCACATCTTACAATATAAATGTGAGGAGCACAGGCCTTATCTTGATCACCAGCCTTAACAACAAAAATACAGTTCATACATATTGAGGCTGAAGAAGCTGCTTGGATGGGCAGTGAAGCATCTCAGACCAACAGGAAAATAAGTACAGTTGCTATGACTCAAGTACCAGACCATTCTACCTGGATGACTGGGAATCTTCTATGACGTACAATTCATTCACTTTCTTAAGAGCCGAGGTGGCGCAGTGGTTAAATGCAGCACTGCAGGCTACTGCTAGATCAGCAGTTCAGCGGTTCAAATCTCACCGGCTCAGGGTTGACTCAGCCTTCCATCCTTCCGAGGTGAGTGAAATGAGGACCCAGATTGTTGTTGGGGGCAATATGCTGACTCTCTGTAAACCGCTTAGAGAGGGCTGAAAGCCCTATGAAGCGGTATATAAGTCTACTGCTAAGTCTACTGCTATTAACAAGTCCAGTCATGCTGTGTCCTTGAGGTTTAAACATCTACTCACCACAATAGAATAGAACGTATCAACAATTGCATCAAAATATATGGAAACTGATCTCAATTGAGTAGCATCTGCATCTGCTTTTATAGCTTTTCCAGGCAGCATCCATTCGCAGCCTAAACATGCCCAAACTCTACCAATTTCACAGATGTTATGCAGTAAGGTACCTGAGTGCATACTTGGATAGGCATGAACCACACAAAACCTAATGCAAGTGAAATTTAGTAAACTTAAAGTTGTACGAAAAAACATCAAAAACAGAAGGTTTCTATAAAATGGTACAAGATAGATTACATTACAGACCATTTATGGGATTTAGCAGCCAAAAATCTATAAGACAAGACTTTTGTGTATAAGTGTTCAGAAAGAAAAACCTTTGTTGTCCGGTATAATTATTTTTGCATCTGGATTCAAAAATTACTATATAGAGAATTGATGGAGATTTGAGATAGAAGAGCAATTGGAGTTATGGGTGAGTTCTTCTGATAACTCTTTCCTACCATTCCTCTTTATTGTATTCTAAACACAATTACTTCATAGTTAAATCAAATAGGTCCAAACAACCCTTTCAAGAATTGAAAACAACTCCAAACTGGTTCTTCAGAATAGGGCCTTTCACATCACTGCATTGTGTTTGTGTTAAGACAAGAATGAGATGGACAAAAGAGGATGTTTTTGTAGAAAAAACAACTTTACAGGTGTTGCAAAAATGCAAATGCCCACTAGATGACAGCCAAGAGGGTTTTCTGTATCCCTTTGGTGCCCTCTTGTGGTTGGCTGAATGATACACCCAGGCTTTTTGCCTGCCTGAGATAATAGAAATGGATAGAAGGGTTTTTTTTAGAAGTGTTGGTAAAACGACTATTTTTCAACAGATACCCGAAGAACAATCTGAGTAAATTTCTAAGAAACTTTTATGTTTTCTTTTTAAGAGCTATAACCTCTTTCACTTTCTGAAAGTGCTGAAATTATCTGCTTCTCTATTACAACACATTTTATATTCCCTATTTTTAACATGTTTCTGGAAAGTTGGGTAGCGTACAGTTTAAGCAACAACAGCACCTCCATCCTATCACTTCTTTGGCATTTAGTGTACTGCAGTTTTGAAGTAAGGAATTACAGTGGGAAAAAGCAAGGGAAATTGCTAATGTTTTCAAGAGGTTTATTAGCAATCCAAGGCTAATAAAATGAAGAAATCTTCAAGCAGCCTGCTAACAGCCACTGGGTGATTGTGTTTGTGTCAGGGATGGGTTTCAACCGGTTCGCGGCGGTCCCTGCGAACCGGTTGGTCGGCGAACCCGGAAGTAAGTAACTTCCGGGAACGGCGAAGGGTCCACCCGCCCGCCCGTGCTCCTTACCCGGTTTTGACGAGTTCTGCGCTTCCACGCATGCGCAGGACGCATACAGCGCCTGCGCGATCCTCCAGGAGCAGCTGGAGCATCGCACAGACGCTTGTACGCATGCGTGCATCGCACGCGTGCATGAGGACGCCGCCGGCCCCGTTCCAACCGAACCGGTTGGAACGGTGCGAGAAACCCACCCCTGGTTTGTGTATATGCATATTTCAGAGGAGGTGAAAAGCCCCCAGAGAGCTTATCAATATCATTTCTTCAGTCTCATTACCAGCTATGTACAAGCCTCTAGCCTAAACTCATGCAAACGTCCAAATGTCTTCCCTCCAAAATGTAGAACCAGAAAAAAAAAATCCTCGATGCACTTTCAGAGTCGAAATGCATCTTGTTCTTGCCATATTTACTGCAAAGTAGATGCAATGTGGAGTTTCAACCACTAGATGATGACATATACTGAATCTCAGCCATATAGCTGATCTTAATGACTTCAAGCAATAAAGTGGTTCTGCTCAGCATCCATTTTAATTTGGCTTAGCTTCTAAAACAGGACCAGGAAAGGGGATATTTTGATTTTTTTAAAAACCTATTTTAGTAAAATAATATAAACTGATCCCCCCCCCCTTCATTTTTTCTTGCATGTAGATAGAATCTATCTGGGACTCAATTGTCTGGCAGCTACTGCTTTCTGCAGAGGGAATTTAAAAAAAAGATAAGATGGCAGTCTTGAAAACATGAGCCAACCCCTCCCTATATTGTGGGTGTATCAATGTTGCACACACAATACAAAGGGTAGGGACTCTAATCATGTTGTTGCAACTACCATCTTGCCTTTTTGACAAACAGACCAGGGTTCCTGCCAGTTCTAAGCTCTTCTATAGAAGAGGTTCCACAAATCTACAGTGCCACTTAGAAAAGGGTTCCAGCTCCCTTCCCCCACCTGTCCGCACGTCATCAAGATGAAGAGCGAGAGGAGGAATTCTGGGAGTTGAAGTCCACAAGTCTTAAAGCTGTCAAGTTTGAACACCTCTGGGGTTTTTTTTCTAAAGGGTTAGGGGTGCAAGGCTCTTGCAACTTGACAGCTTTAAGACGTGCGTGTTTCAATGCCAGAGTTCCTGAGCCAACATTTTAGTTGCTAAGCAAGAGCGTTGTTAAGTCCACAAGTTCCATAAGGATCAATAGAGTTGCTCTTCCCCTGTTTTTGCAACAGTGTTGGAAATGCACAATGGATGGATGAATGGATGGATGGATGGATGGATGGATGGATGGATGGATGTGGAATGCACTTGATGGATGAAAATATTCCTTCCATATCCCTTAATTTAATGAGATTCTCAATAATCTTCTTTTGGTCTGATTTGATAGATGCAATGATCAATGATACATGACCTCCATCATGTTTTTTTTGGGATGGTTTATTTATTTAGATTTTTTTCCATCCCCATCTTGATTATTTTTACAAATAACTCAAGGTGGCAAACATACCACTACTCCTTCCTCCTCCTATTTTCCCCACCACAACAACTTTGTGAGATGAATTACACTGAAAAAGAACAACTGGCCCAAAGTCACCCACTAGCTGGCTTTCATGCCCAAGGCAGGACTCGAACTCACAGTCTCCTGTTTTCTAATCTAGCACTTTTACCACTACACCAAACTGGTCTTTTTATATTAGTTCACACTTATTCATCACCCCCCCCCCAAAAAAAATGTTCTCTATTTTTATTGCTGTCAATGCAAGGTATTAAGTATCTTTGTTCTTATTGATTTATCAACAAGGTTGATTAATATTAATATTAGGTTCAAGTTTTAATTCAGCTCCCCCCCCCCCACCAAAAAAGCATGCCTTGAAGCCTATGTCCTTCAGCTGGTTCATTATTCTTAATTACTTTATGTCTTAGCTGTTACCTACTGGTTATGCAAGCTTTACAAAAGTTTACTATAGTACAGTGCATTTTCAAACTTGGAAACTTTCAGACGTGTGAACCTCAACTCCCCGAATTCCCTAGCCAGCATCTGTACAGTGACATCTTTATTAGGTGCAAAATTAAGCAATTGTCGAAAGTGATTTAGCAAATGAATTTGGATGCCTAGGCCAGAAGGAGAATTTATGTTTGTGAGAACACACTCTCACACATTTCCTTGTTTGCTGTGTGTGTGAGAGAATGAGAGAGCGATATACTAATATCCTCTGCATTAAAGATATCTATTTATTTTGTGTTGTGTCCTATGATTATTTGCTGCACAGAATCAAAGCAGTCATAGAACACAGCAAGAGTATCATAGCAACTACCGAACAATCTCTAGTATGCAAAATTACTTGCTAAAAATCACCTTTCCTTTGAAAATGGAGAGACCTTTTTCTTGATGGTTAACTAAGTCCCAAGATGAATTCTTTCTCCTTTTCTATTTTGATGATAATAAGCTGATGGTTACAAATGCAACCGGGCAGAAGTATTATAACCAATGTCTTCCTTATCATCTTAGGTGATAATATTTATGGCTGTTGTTTTTCTGAGTATCCTTGCCTCACTGTAGAAGTGATGTGCCAGTGCCTGGAGGCTGTTAGGGTCTGGATGGGAGCAAACAAGTTGGCACTCAATCCAGACAAGACCGAGTGGCTTCTGATGTTCCCTCCCAAAGATTGGCCAATTATTCCATCTCTCAGGCTGGGGGGTGAAATTATACGCCCCTCAGAGAGGGTTCGCAATTTGGGAGTCCTCCTGGACCCACAGCTGACTCTAGAACACCATCTGTCGGCTGTGACCAGGGGGACCTTTGCCCAGGTTTGCCTGGTGCACCAATTGTGACCCTACCTGGATCGGGAGGCCCTTCAGACAGTCACTCACGCCCTTGTGACCTCAAGACTGGATTATTGTAATGCGCTCTACATGGGTCTGCCCTTGAAGAGTGTTCGAAGACTCCAATTAGTCCAGAATGCAGCCGCGCGAGTGATTGTGGGTGCACCCAGGTACACCCACGTCACACCTATCCTCCACGAGCTGCACTGGCTACCCATTAGTCTCCGAATCCACTTCAAGGTGCTGGTTGCTACCTATAAAGCCCTACATGGCATCGGACCTGGGTACCTGAGAGACCACCTCCTGCTGATTACCTCCCTCAGACCGATTAGATCTCACAGGTTAAGTCTCCTCCGGATTCCATCCGCCAGCCAATGTCGGCTGGCGACCCCCCGGGGGAAAGCCTTCTCTGTTGCAGCTCCAGCCCTCTGGAATGATCTCCCTGTCGAGATCCAGACCCTTACTACCCTCCCGGCCTTCCGCAAAGCCACCAAGTCCTGGCTGCTCCAGCAGGCCGGGGGGGGCTGTGAAACATCCAGCCCCACGGAAATTGTGAATGTTGCGGTTTTGTTTTTAAAGTGTTGTCTTTGTCTAGTTTTTCCCCCTTCCCTTGTCTATTGTGAGCTGCCCGGAGTCCTTCGGGAGTGGGCGGCATACCAGACAAATAAATACAATACAATACAATACAATACAATACTGCATTTCCAGAATTCATGTGAAGAGATCTTCTAAATTTAAGAGGTTGCTGAGAGACTAGTATATTCATGGTAGTCTTTGCACTTTCTTATAATAAATTGATTTTCTACTGTTGTTGAGAAAGGCTTTCATTTGGAGAACGTTCCTTCAACATGAGGATTCAACTCCTGTTGAATACATTTGCTCAAAGAGTGCTCAAGAGGGAAACTAATAAATTCATCTCATTTCATAATCTGTGGGCCAGAGAGACTTCTCAACATAATCTGAATAGTATTTTTTGAGGGTGACAAAGCTCCAACTTGATATTTATCTCAAGAGAAGAGCTTCTTTCCTGTATTCCCGGAACATTAAAGATCTTTCATAAATACTGCCAAGCTTATATTTTGTATCAACAGTTGAGTCAGGTCCCTTTCTTGTTTTCATTTAATTGGAGGCCTAAAAGTGTTCCCCTCTCACACTTATAACACTTCTGCCTGGCTACATCTGTAGTTGTCAGCTTGTAATTGTATAAATATAAAAAGAGAAGGACTTCCTCTTGGTACTTAACTAACCATCAATAAAAAAGATATCTCCATTTTCAAAGAAAAGGTGATTTTAAACTGATAATGCTGGCAGTTGTTAATGATAATGTCTTCAGTTAATACTTTGGATATTTTGACATGGGCTACCAAGCCAAGAAATCGAAGGCTTGCCAGAAATAGCACAAATTATACAGGCAAACTGCGAGAATCAACAGGAGGGGGAGTCAGCATAGTTCTTGAATCATTTTCATTCCCAAACCAGGCACTCTCTCTTTGCTTTCTCTTCAAAAAGAACAAAGCACTCTAACTAAAAAAAAAGAATTGAAACAAAGAATTACTGAGCATGCATAACAGCAAAAAAAAAAAAAAAAAAAGAATGAGATTGCCTGCATTACAGCTTGTTCCAAGGAAACAGCTAGCACAAGCATTAAAAGATGCCAATGCTGTAATATCAAATATAAGAAACAGCTCAGTGCAACTTGTGTATAGAACAATTGCAGTTATAACTGAATACTTGGGATGCAAAATCAATAAACTAGAAAAAAGCCAAACCAAAATGGAAAATCAGGCTGGGAAATAAGATCACAATGCTAAGATCAGATTAAAGTAAGATAGAACAGAAATCCAAAAAATTCCTGATCAAGAAATATCCCATAGAAAGAGGGATGGCTGATCCATTGGAAATAATAAAGCAACAAACATAGCTATAGCCAAGAAGATCAGCAGGTTCTATAGGCAGAATCTCTAATTTCACTTGACTAAGAAAGGTTTCTATCAATCCATTGGTCACAAGAAGGCATTTGACTCTCTGCCAAGTGAATAGCAATAGCAATAGCAGTTAGACTTATATACCACTTCATAGGGCTTTCAGCCCTCTCTAAGCTGTTTACAGAGTCAGCATATTGCCCCCCAACAACAATCCGGGTCCTCATTTCACCCACCTCGGAAGGATGGAAGGCTGAGTCAACCCTGAGCCGGTGAGATTAGCAATAGCAATAGCAGTTAGACCCATATACCGCTTCATAGGGCTTTCAGACTTCTCTAAGCGGTTTACAGAGTCAGCATATTGTCCCCAACAACAATCCGGGTCCTCATTTCACCCACCTCGGAAGGATGGAAGGCTGAGTCAACCTTGAGCCAGTGAGATTTGAACCGCCGAACTGCAGATAACAGTCAGCTGAAGTGGCCTGCAGTACTGCACCCTAACCACTGCGCCACCTCGGCTCTTTTATGGATAATAACATGACTAGAAATAACAAGGGTCAGTAGAAGCATCAGAAGCTTTGTGCAAAGACCAAAGGCACAATGGAAGACACAGTTGTTGATCAATGGTGATAGATTGGAAGATGTTAATATCAAGATAGGAATCTTTCAAGTAGATTCACTAACACCACTACTGTTTTTCATTGCCAGGTTATAGCTATTAAACATCAAAAACATCTGACAAGCTATTAAGCCTCATTTTCATGGATGATCTGAAGCTGTATGGAAAAATACCATCTGAAATGGAATTGTTGCTCAGCATTATCTTTTTAAATAACCAAGATTACAAATGGAGTTTGGACTGGAGAAATGTACCACTCTTACCAAAAAAAAAAAGGGGGGGGGGAAATAATGAGAACTGAAGGAATCAAGATTCCCTAGCATCTAGAGTCTTGATGGAGATGGTTGCAATCCCAAAACAACTGCAGCCCTGCTTGAACCCCATCAGCATTGACAAACTCACCATGAGTTAATTGCCAAAGATGGCTTTACTCAGAACAGCTTACCCCTGCAACTCTACCTTTGACATAACCAAACAGTAGCTGCCTATCCCAAGTCCTTGGGAAGAACTTGACAGGTGCATAAAAATGCCAAATGCCGTCTAAATGTCTGGCTGACTGCAGCAAACCAGAATAAGAATACATTTGTTTAAAAATAATATACGAAATTATGTTGTGGAAGAAAGTTAATGGATGCCAAGACATTGTGCTGTGACTTGTGCTGGTATACAACTGGATTCCACATTTGGGGATTCTATACCCTAGGCCTGGAGTTATTGAACTTTTTCAGGCAAAACAGGTTTTGTGTGACCTACTTGTGGAGTCTTTGGTGCTCTCTGAGCTTGATGCACTGATAATGTTACTTAGTTTGGTAATGAGATGTCTGCAACAAGAGCACTATGCTCAGAGGGCAGCAAGAACCCTACGGTTGAATCCTGAGCCACAAATATTCTCTTCTCTTGGCATCTGTTTGTTTGTTTGGGGGAAAAAAAACACCCTTCCTATAACCCAAATCAAGAGGTAAAACTCAAATGATAGAAATTCCAATTATGTTTAAGTGAAACACATCTGTTTGTTCACTTCTTGGTTGGTTGATTGTCTCTCACAGAATCCCATAGTCTTCCAGTAGATATCTGGGGACAACAGAATATAGTTTGAAAAACTATAGAGGTGGTGCAGTGGTTAGAGTGCAGCATTGCAGGCTACTTCAGCTGACTGCAGTTCTGCAGTTCGGCTGTTCAAATCTCACTGGCTCAAGGTTGACTCAGCCTTCCATCCTTCCGAGGTGGGTGAAATGAGGACCCAGACAGTGGGGGCGATATGCTGACTCTGTAAACCGCTTAGAGAGGGCTGAAAGCCCTATGAAGCGGTATATAAGTCTAACTGCTATTGCTATTGCTAACTCTGCCCTATCTATAGGGGGGAGGGGGGCAAGACGAGGGGAGGGAGACTGGGAAAACATTATCACCTGAGTTCTGGAGAGCTGCTGCCAGTCACTGCAAACAATACTATAAGGCCAGGGAAGCTCTCTAAATGAGCAGCTATCCTACTTCACAGGGTTGCTGTGGAATAAAGTAGGAAGAGAAACGTGGTGTGTGCTTCCTAAATCTGCTCCTGCGATTGCGATACTGCTTTGCTTCAATTTCGACAGATACTTTTGATTAGGGGAGGAGTTTTCAGCATTTACTCTTTTTTTTTGTCTTTCCCCTTCCAAAAATAGATTATATGACTCTCATCAGCAAGTTAATTGTTACTGTAAGCTCCCCCCCCCGCCCCCCCCGGCGCCCCGTCCAGCCAAGAGTGGAAATATGACTGCATAAAGAAGGAGCCATTCTAGGGAATGGATGAATTAGAGTTGATGGTTGTTAAGGATGGAAATTCGAGAATAGCAATAGCAATAGCAGTTAGACTTATATACCGCTTCATAGGGCTTTCAGCCCTCTCTAAGCGGTTTACAGAGTCAGCATATATTGCCCCCAACAATCCGGGTCCTCATTTCACCCACCTCGGAAGGATGGAAGGCTGAGTCAACCCTGAGCCGGTGAGATTAGCAATAGCAATAGCAGTTAGACTTATATACCGCTTCATAGGGCTTTCAGCCCTCTCTAAGCGGTTTACAGAGTCAGCATATTGCCCCCAACAACAATCCGGGTCCTCATTTTACCCACCTCGGAAGGATGGAAGGCTGAGTCAACTTTGAGCCGGTGAGATTAGCAATAGCAATAGCAGTTAGACTTATATACCGCTTCATAGGGCTTTCAGCCCTCTCTAAGCGGTTTACAGAGTCAGCATATTGCCCCCAACAACAATCCGGGTCCTCATTTTACCCACCTCGGAAGGATGGAAGGCTGAGTCAACCCTGAGCCGGTGAGATTAGCAATAGCAATAGCAGTTAGACTTATCTACCGCTTCATGGGGCTTTCAGCCCTCTCTAAGCGGTTTACAGAGTCAGCATATCACCCCCACAATCTGGGTCCTCATTTCACCCACCTCAGAAGGATGGAAGGCTGAGTCAACCTTGAGCCGGTGAGATTAGAACCGCTGAACTGCAGATAACAGTCAGCTGAAGTGGCCTCTTCAGTACTGCACCCCTAACCACTGCGCCACCTCGGCTCTTGTTGCCCCCCCAAACTTTCCACTTCAGATCGGGGAGCAGCCTATCCGTTTGGTGGCGTCCCCCCCCCCCAACCCGGTTGGTATCCCCTTGAGCAGTGTTTCTCAACCTTGGCAACTTGAAGATGTCTGGACTTCAACTCCCAGAATTCCCCAGCTGGCTGGGGAATTCTGGGAGTTGAAGTCCAGACATCTTCAAGTTGCCAAGGTTGAGAAACACTGCCCTTGAGACACCACGCGCAGGTCCCTTCGCGCCGGTTGCTGTCCACAGGAGGAGGTTCTGAAAGGAAGGGAATCATGCGGGGCGGGAGGCGCGTATCCTCTCGTCCTTGGCTGCCTTCGCCGCCGCCGCCTCCCCGCCAGCTGCGCTGATTTCTCCCCGCTTGGCTGTTTCTGCAGCCATTTTGCACCAGTGGAGCCGGAGGCAGAGAGGGCTGCGGCGGCGGAGCAGAGACATGGGCTAACTAACAGCTGCGGCGGAGCAGCAGAGGAACCAGCGCCATGGTGAAGAGGAAAAGCTCCGAAGGCCAGGACCAGGAGAGCGGCCGAGGGGTCCCGTTGCCTATCCAGACCTTCCTGTGGAGGCAAACCAGGTAAGGGAGAATAGGGGGCGCTACCTGCTAAAGCTCGCTGGGATTCAAGGGCTGGGATTCAAGGAAGGATTACGTGCTCTTCGCCCGCTTGTAGGTTCTTGGGAGAGCGAAGTCAGGGCAACGACAAGCCACCTTTTCTTTAAATAGTCCGCTCTGCTTTAGGGGGATATTAGTCATTAGATAGGAGCAGAGATAGGGGGACCTCTGACTCTTTGTTGCCCTCTACCGGTGGTCTCTATTTGGGGGCTGAGTTAAGATACATCCATGCCCTCGCCTTTCCCTCCCCCGGCAGCCTGTTGCCTCTGCTGGCCAAGTGCCAGCGCTGTGTCCCATAAAACCACTTCCTCGCTGACCTCTAATAAGTCAGGGCTGTCACGGGATGTTCTGCTACCCATCATTTTGCAACTGGAGTCAACTTCCAGCATTGCACAAGAAGATGCAATCGGGGAGACTGTATCTAACCCCTGGGAAAATCATCTCAAGTCCCACCAATAACTTCCCTCCTCCCATCTTACTCCTCTATTGGCTGTGCTTGGAATTGCAGCTTCAGTTACCCATCTTCACAAGGGTTGAGAAAGGTCATACACTAACCATTACTAAAAGCAAAAGAATAAATCATCTTTTGGTATTAGTTCTAACTGTCTCCATACGTGCATTGTCTATCTCTGAACATCCCCTCTTTCCAGGTAAAATTGAACAATAACTTCTTATGGAAACTCACCCCAACTCATTAAAAAAACCATATTTACCTAAAATAAAACACTAACAATGGCAAGAATGAATTACAGCAAGTAATTCTAACATTTCTTAGGGATGTGATTTCCTAGTGCCTTCCAACTGACATAAATACAGTTCCCTAAAAGATTTAGTTGACTCACCTAATATTTATGATAATGATTATGTATGCACAATTTAAAGGATTTCATTGATGAAAGTCACTGTATAACAAGCACTTTATAATTTGCAATAGAATGCTCAGCTCAATCTTGCTGACAATTACTTTAGTAAGATAAGATTAGTTATGGTATATATCATAGAAGAAAATGAGGTTGAATTAAAGATATCGTGGCTCACCTCTTCCATAATTACAAGCTAAACATTTTCAAACTGTGGCCTGTGGCCTGACGATTTCTTTGTGTCATGAGTAGTAGGGATGGGGACAGAATGGCACTGTGTTAAGGGAGGGTGGACAAGTTCATGCTTTTGGTACCATGTATCTTTATCATTCTCTCCCTCCATTGGACTTGATTCAGAAGTTCCTCATCATTTTCCAATGTTGGAGGGGTACTAGATTATTGGCCAAGTAATTATTACACAAATTAACTCAATTCAGGCCATTCTTTTTTTTTAAGGTATATGATAAACATCTTAGATAAACAGCTGGATGATTATTCCCTTCACACTGCTGACATTTTTGAGGGCTCTTGCAGTCCTGTCCTAATTATTAAAAATGTTAAGTGGCTGGGACTGAGTATTTTTTTTAATCAACAAAATTATAATTTTATTTCAAGATTGTATTTTTCAGAGTATAAAAGCTAAAATAGGTATATTTCCAGATTTCCCCATATAAACATCTCATGTGAAAATGGAGGAGGTGAAAATTAGGCACAAAACTGACATACATCCCATACATCCATGTATATGTAAACAAAAGAGCTAGCTAGCTAGGCAAAATGATCCCTTCACATGATGCATACGTGTGTGAGGCTTGCATAAGAAAAGTCAATTGAAGTAATTGGTTTATTTTTTCCCCTCAAATCAAATAGATTGAATAATTTAATAGGAGTTGATAATTATATAGGTGAACATATATGATATTAATAAGCATTAGGGTAACTGGACAATTTTATTAAAGACTAAAGATCATGGAACTGGTCCAAAGTGTGACCCTATCGATTTAAAATGTTTTTATTTTCCATTTTTCATTTTCATACAGTCACATATATACTGTACATAGCCATTAAACAATAATCACAGCAATTCCTCTTGTCAACAATACCCCCCAAAATAGAATCCCAATATGCCTCTTCCACTCTCTTTCTTCCGCCCCCCCTCCAACTTTCTGGGACTGAGTATTTTGAGGTCATGGCAATGAACAACTTCACCAGTTTGCCTTGACAGTTTTGTGACTGGCCACATTTATCATGACAACCATTTTGGGAATGGGCAAACATCATCTTATGCCAACCAGCTTACTTGAGCATGCACAACACATGCTCAAAATCTCCACTGTTGTCTACAGGACAGAAAATCTGGGGCTTTGCTGTCCAATCACATCACTTGTTGCAGATCTATTAATGCTACTGGTTCCAGTTCCTATAGAACCAGGAGAACACAAGGACTCAAATAGTACCTCTTACTGAACAGGATTTCTTTCTCTTTAGCTTCAATCCCATCCCATATTTATCAGGATATATATCATGTACAAAAAATGTAATAGGGCGTGCAAGTTCCTTGTGGTGAGCAAGAAAAACATGTTTTTCACTTTCAAGGGCACAGGGGGGTATAATTAGTGATGCCATTATAATTGGACTGATTATAACATAAATATTTAGCCTTTGGAGGAAATGGTTAATGGACCTAAATAGGTATAAACATTTTGCACTGTTCACTCCCTCTATCAAAAATATTGGCTTTATTTTGGCTGGGTGCCTGAGGATTTTTAAGAGATAAAATGATGCCTTCCTTAACTCTCTGATATAGTTAAGGCATCCATTTAGCATCTAAGTTTCCCTCTCCGAGATCCTAAGCCAGTGTTCCTCAACCTTGGCAACTTGAAGATGTCTGGACCTCAACTCCCAGAATTCCCCAGCCAGCGAATGCTGGCTGGGGAATTCTGGGAGTTGAGGTCCAGACATCTTCAAGTTGCCAAGGTTGAGGAACACTGTCCTAAGCTTTATTCAAAATGGGTGCTGGAGGTCACATATCCGGTTCTGGTTCAAATGTTATGGTGTACATTTGCTTGTTGTAAGAATTACATCTTGGAAAATGTTCTCCAGAGCAGCTACATAGAGATACTTGCTAGCTTTATAGCATGGGATTTCAAGAGGCCTGGTAGCACAGTAATTAAAATATAGGATTGCTGGCTAATTCTGCACACATCCTGAAGTTCAATCCTGATACATTCCAGGTTGACTCAGGCTTCCATCCTCCAAAGGTCGATAAAATGAGAACCCAGATTATTGGGAGCAATATGCTGTATTGTAAACCTCTTAGAGCGTGCTGTAAAACGTGGATGGTATATAAGCCTGAATGTTATTGCTATTGCTATTTTGAAATGACACTATATATTTCTAAGTGGTCATCTATTGATTTAAATACACATCTACACTTATATAAACTAAACAATTGTGCCAATGAATCAAAATATTTAATTTTATACTATACCTAAAATCCTGTTTTAACAACATCTATGTCTTTTTTCAGTGCATTTTTGAGACCCAAACTGGGAAAGCAATATGAAGCTTCTTGTGTGGTATGTGATTTTTGATGTTCTTGATTTACTGATGTGCATGAATTGCTTCTGACATGAAACTCAGGAAGCTGTGTTCAATTAAGTGGGTCCAACTTACTACTTGTTCCATTACTATTAGTTAAATGTTTGATGGAAGCAGGCCAGATCCATGGTTCCCCTTTGAATGGTGTACTTTTTACTAAATGCAAATTGTAAGTTTTTCACAGTGATACTTGCAGGAAGATTATATGTTAAACTTGATGAGATTGGATTTGTCCCAAAGAAATATATGAGAGACAACATTAGACATATATTGAATATTATTGACAATATGAATCCAAACAATCAAACAATGGCAAGGATCTTTCTGGAGATAGAAAAAGATTTTGACAATCTAGAAAAGTCTTTTTAGTTTGAAGTTTTGAAAAAGATGCGTTGTGGCTCTAACTTTTTAAATAGCTACAAAGCATTTTTAAATGGAAAAACGCTAGGACATAAAATATTTTTTATTAAATAATCTTTTTTAAAAAAATATGATTTTATTGGAACAATCAATGTACCATGCCAAAGTGGAAAAACTAACGATGCCCCATTTTCTTCATTATTTTTACTAACAATAGAATCACTGGCAATGAAAATATACTGATAAAATAAAATTTCAGAAGTAAAACTAGCAATTCAAAAATATAGACAGAGTTAAATTTATCTTGCTTATTGCTTCTATCAAAATGAATATTTTTCCAAGACTTAAATTTCTTTTACAAAGGATTGAAAATAATAGATAACAAATTACATATACTCTCCAGCAAGACAAGATTTATGTTTAAGATTGAAAATGTACAAGATGGGAAATAGAATTGAACAGGATTTAATAGGATTAACAATATGGGTTATAGAGTGGATTGTAACGGAGAAGAAATTTGTTGTACTCTTCATAGTTTTATAAGCAGTTTATTGTTTAGTGTGAGTTATACAATGAAATATTGCTCTTGAATGCATTCACACTTGAAGCCTATTTAATGTCTTGTATTAACTGTCTTATATATAAGTGCTTTCTTTAAAAGATGATCCATCTCTTTCAAACATTCATTTGATTATTTTTATTTAATTGGCAGTCTTTTAGAGAATAAATAGATCCATTATTTTGCTCCTCATATTCTCCCTTTTTCTAATTTCTCAAAACTATCATACACTAGTAAAAGTTGTAGACAGTTTCATAAAAATAAGCATATATTTGGAAATATTGGACTAAAAATCATATTTGGGCTAAATTGTATTTAAACATATAGAACTACAATATTGATATATTGTGAATAATTTGCAAATTTCAGAATAACATGTAAATTGTAAAAAAAAAAAACAACCCCAAGGTAAAACTAATACTGGGTTTCTGTTGATTTTTTTAAAAGCAAAAAAATCATATAAACATTTTCCTCTTAAGATTTTGGTGGTCCCTTATGTTATCTAGTAACACAGTTTCTCTATGTTTATTTAGCTTTTGGATATTGCCATATTTAGAATCTAGGTTTTTCCCCTCCCCCCGGCAGGGATTTACTAAATTATAATTCATATAATATAATTTATCCAAGAATAAAAAGTCTGGGAGTAATTTGAAGAATTTAGTTCCTTTGGACAAGAACTCACTGTCCAGTTACTTGGTATAACTCTTATTTCATTTCTATTTCTAAATATGGAACCAGAAACATCTGCCATCCACTATAGACACTTGGATGTCTTTATCCCATTGAAATGGGAGACAGTTTCTGGTACCAAGTGAAAAAAGTTATGGAGGAGGAGATGTGAAGGCAATGCCTGGCCAATTGACCAGAGAACTATAGCAATAGCAATAGCAATAGCAGTTAGACTTATATACCGCTTCATAGGGCTTTCAGCCCTCTCTAAGCGGTTCACAGAGTCAGCATATCGCCCCCACAGTCTGGGTCCTCATTTCACCCACCTCGGAAGGATGGAAGGCTGAGTCAACCTTGAGCCGGTGAGATTAGAACCGCTGAACTGCAGATAACAGTCAGCTAAAGTGGCCTGCAGTACTGCACCCTAACCACTGCGCCACCTCGGCTCATTAGGGCTGGGGACTAAGGGAAGGAGGACAGAGCAAATTTTCCAATTAAAAAGAAAAATCTCTGAGCAAGAAGCCAGGCTTCCACATCTGATAAAATTTTAACAAGTCAGTTTCCATAGGGTTTTAAGCAAATATCTCACGAGAGGAAACTTCAACAAGAATTCAACAAAAGTCCTCTGCAATTATGGAAACCTAAGGAGTAGGAGGCAAAGACAATTTGTATTTGTTCCTAGTTGTTAAGATTGACTGGTCTGAGGTTTCTGATCAGATCTGCTTCAGAACAGATATTTAACAGGGCTGTGTAGCCTGAAAAATGATGAAGTTAATTTATTAAAATAAGATGATTCTTAAACCCGAATGCTCTCTTTTTTAAAGGGGGGAGGGTACTTTAATGAATAGCAGAGACATGTTGTGTTTGGGTGAGACATAAAACATGACTTTCTAGTTGTTTTTAAATTGTTGTCCCTTTGAGATAGGCCAAGTCAGGAAACAGACTTCATGAGAAGTAGTAGAACTCTACTTTACTGATAAAGGCCAGTGGTTCCCAAACTTGTCAACTTTAAGACTTGTGGACTTCAACTCCCAGAATTCTCCAGCCAGCAGAGCTGGCTGGAGCTGGCTGGAGAGCTGGCTGGAGAATTTTGGGAGTTGAAATCCACAAGTCTTAAAGTTGACAAGTTTGGGAACCACTGGTAAAGGCTATAATAATAAAATCTTGAAAAATCCAGTTGTGTGTTTCCTTTCCTCCGTCTTATATTAGAGAGGGTTAAGACAGAACCAAATTATGTTTCTTTCTAATAGCCTCACCTTTTCTCCATCATTCAATCAGAATTTGCCAGCCTGTAATTTAAATCTGTTTCTACATACATTGATTCTTCATACTGAGTAAGAGAGAACAGAGTTTGATTTTATTATGGGTGATAACTTTTCTGGTATTTGAAGAATGCTATCAATAACCCCCCCCCCACACACACCGCTATTGTTGCTGTTGTTGTTATTTTCTCAAAGCCAAATACTTCAGGAATCTTTTCTCTGAGAATACATTTCTACCCTTCTATCATTGTTTCTAGGATGTAGTTCTACTTCCCTGATCATATTAGTTATATTTTTGTGAACCTGATCAAGTTTCTTTGAATCTTTTTAAAAACATGGTGTCCAGAATTGAATATAATTCTTGATGTTGACGGTTCAAAGGGAACTATTACTTCCTATGACCTGGAAATTAAACAATTTTTTTTTAAAAAAAAGATCTTTTTTGCATCTACATCATTTTGCTGGTATTTCATATTAAGTTTCTTTGCCTTTATAGTATTCTATATAGGAGAACTCATAACTGCTCCAGTTTATTTGACTGTCTTAGACCATTTGATCAGATTCCTCACCTATCATTTTACAGTAAGATAAATATCTAACTATTTTTTGAAAAAATATCAAATTTGTTGGATGGGGATTAGAAGCTGACTACTGGTTCCTTGAATATACTAACTCATGTCTGTTTTTCATTTGACAATTTGATCAAACGGAATAAAATCAAAAATACACTGGGTTACAAATCATATTTATTGGAAAGTTACAATTTTCAAAAATGCTGCCTCTCCAATAGTTTCCCAGCATTGTGAGCTATATTTCTTGTTAATACAGCTTTTAAAGTTTTTTCCCCCCACCCTAGTCTTCATAATCTTACCTATCTTGGTCCTAGTCCCATGTAGTTATTGGAAATTACCATTCCACCTATGTATGACCTTCTCAGTCTGAAAATAGATCCAAAACCTGTGTTGCAACTGAATGAGTTGTTGCCTCGCAACTCCTGCCAATCACAGCTTTGCCAGTGTCCAATAAATCTTCAAGAGACTTTTGAAACTGCTATAGAAGAAAATATCAGCTGATAACAGGATTAAAGAACGGTTAAAGAAATGAGTCAAAGTGTTATATCTATTCAATGGAATGGCTTGCCTTCAGATCTTGCGGATGCTCCATCACTAAGATTTTTAAGAAAAGATGGACAGCCATTTGTCTGAAATGGTTTAGGGTCCCCGGCTTGAGCAGGGCCTTGGAGTAGAAGACCTCCGAAGTCCCTTCCAATAACCTTTCTCTTCTGATTTATTTGGGAAAATGACCCAAGCTGCATATTTGTGTATGGTAAAATATGAGAATCTTTAGGATGACCAGTTCATTTGCAGGGAAAAGCAGCACCAGATTAATTTGTGTCTATCAGGGTAGCAATGCCGCCATTAATTTTTTTCCAGTTTAGTAAAGTCCTTATCCTTTAGAAATGTCCTTGACAGAACAATGAAGTCATGAATGCTAGCATAAAACAAAAACCGAGCAAGCGTAATTGCTGTGATGATAAGACAAGCACTCAAGCATGGATAATAAACACATGTATCATTTGACACAAAGAGCCATGGCTCCCAAAGCCATGATCCAACCAGTTCTCTGATACACCTACATGAAATTGAAAAGATAAATATGCATCCAGTCTATTCTTTGTTGACATTTGAAGAAACAGCAGAGCAAAATGTCACGAAAGATCTGCCTTAGTAAATTCTTTTAGTAAGTTTTATGTTTCACCAAAAGCAGCAAAGTGCATAAAAAAGAGCCGAGGTGGCGCAGTGGTTGGAGTGCAGCACTGCAGGCCACTTCAGCTGACTGTTATCTGCAGTTCGGCGGTTCTAATCTCACCGGCTCAAGGTTGACTCAGCCTTCCATCCTTCCGAGGTGGGTGAAATGAGGACCCAGACTGTGGGGGCGATATGCTGACTCTGTAAACCCCTTAGAGAGGGCTGAAAGCCCTATGAAGCGGTATATAAGTCTAACTGCTATTGCTATTGCTAAAAAAGAGAATATAGTAAAAGTTTCAAAAACCTAAACTAAGGGGTTTTTTTTCTCTCTCCTCATTTCATTTTAGTCCTTTGAAAGAGTTTTGGTTGAAAACAAGCTGCATGGCCTTTCACCAGCTCTTTCTGAAGCCATCCAGAGCATTTCACGCTGGGAATTGGTTCAAGCTGCCTTACCACATGTCCTTCACTGCACAGCCACTCTGCTTTCCAACCGGAACAAGTTAGGTCAGTGCACATCTGAGATTTTAAAAACAACTGTGGTTAGACATTGCTGTATCGTATCAATTATTACTAAAATGGAGTGAAGAACAGCTCATATCGTTATTAATATAAATATTGTCAGCAGTGAAAGTCCTCAGGAAGCCAATAATTGCGTATATTTTTTTTACAGCAGAGATTAAAATATAATTAAAAGCATGTTTTCAATAGAAAAACACATGTCTTATCCATCCGTCAATTCAATGCAATGTAAATACAAGATAAAATCC
The DNA here is from genome assembly GCF_009769535.1 of Thamnophis elegans. Lineage (NCBI taxonomy): Eukaryota > Metazoa > Chordata > Lepidosauria > Squamata > Natricidae > Thamnophis > Thamnophis elegans. The sequence continues at coordinate 3,249,807 of NC_045541.1, read as the reverse complement.
AAGAAACATTGTTTAGGTGATATCCTCTGAAATATTAACTGGGTTTATTAGAGCATAGAAAAAATTGAGATGTCTATGTTTTAGAAGTAGCTTTAGGAACAATTTAAAGTAGAATAGTTTGTGTATTATCCTGTTAGATAAAATGTAGTAGCCAAGTACAGTGGCTTTTTAGATGATCGACGTGGGCAACAAATAAGGAGATTCATATAGCTGACTGCTGGTGATATAACCATGCTGGTTATTGCCTTTAAAGCCCTACATGGCCTTGGACCTGGATATCTGCGAGACCGCCTCCTCCCACATACCTCCCAACGGCCAATAAGAACTCACAGACTAGGCCTCCTCCGGGTGCCGTCGACCGGACAATACCGGCTGGCGACCACTCGGGGGAGAGCCTTTTCTGTAGCTGCTCCGGCCTTGTGGAACGATCTACCTGCAGAGATCCAGACCCTTCCCACTCTCTCGACCTTCCAAAAAGCCACCAAAACCTGGCTGTTCCGGCAAGCCTGGGGCTGTTGACCCATGAAGGAGGTCCAGCCCCCAGCTAAGTCGAGTGTATGGCATGTTCCTTTTAAATTTGTTCTCGTCTTTCCCCTAATTTTTTATTTTTGTTTTATCTTTGTATTTGTAAGCCGCCCGGAGTCCTATGGGATTGGGCGGCATATAAATTTATTAAATTACGAATTACAAATTATATGTTTAGTATTATGGTAAACAAGGCGAGTAGAGCTTCTTTTCAAGCTGCACCATTTAATCACGGTCCTCACAATCTTTTTTTTCATCTAGGGCATCAGGACAAACTTGGTGTTGCTGAGACAAAACTCCTTCACACTCTACATTGGATGTTGCTAGAAGCGCCTCAAGACTGCACCCATGACCACTTTGGAGGATCAGGAGACAGAGGGTCGAGCTGGAGGGGAAGCAGCAGTGCCTTTATTCACCAGATTGAAAACCAAGGCTCTCCGGGGCAATCAAGATGTGACAGTACCAATGAAGAAGAGGAGAACAGCAGAAGGAAATTCTTCCAGAATTCAATGGCCACTGTTGAGCTTTTTGTGTTCTTGTTTGCTCCGCTGGTTCATAGGATTAAAGTAAGTGCCTAAAGTGGCTGTAAGGGCTGTAAAGGAGATGGAATAGTTGGCTATCATAAGTAACAACTACTACTTAGCACATCTGGTGTTTGATGGATGTAGTATGTGGCATACAAGAAACTCTTAGTCTGATTTTTTTTCTACTGTCACATCGTCATCTACGTTGCATTTATTAGGGATTTTATTTTATTTATTTTATTTATATATGGAAGAGTGTGAGGTGTTTGCAATATTTTTCCCCTTTAGTGCAAAGAGTCAACCGTCTGGCTCCAAATTCATCCAGCTTCCAGATTTTCTGCCTGCCATAAATAGAATATCTTTAGAAAAAGATGGTATCTTTTAGAGAGTCATTGAAGCCACGTGGAGGTTTGCCTGTGTCCTTAAGGTCACCTGAGTAATGGAAATGGGTGTGGAACCTTCTTGGAACTGCTGAAAGGAGCCGTGTTTTCTGCAGGATGTTTTCTGCCCTGTGTCCCTTCACTGTGACTTCAGCTTGAGGAGGAGACAACTCAGACTTATCCCCAACATCCTGTGAACAGAAGTCATAGTGAAGGGACACAGGGCAGAAAACATCCTGCAGAAGAAAAGGCTCCTTTTTAACAGTTCCAAGAAGGTGCCACATCCATTTGTGACCCTGAGGACACGGACAGACCTACAAGTGGCCTCAACAACTCTCTAAAAGAATGCAAATGACCAGCTGTCTGCAAGGAATATAAATCCTTCCATTCCACACCATCCAGTCAGAGCTGAAGAAGCTTCTTGAATAAGAAGTAAAATGTCTTCAAAGAAAAACAAGAAAGTCCAGTTGCTTCTTGTAAAAGCATCTTTGGGACAAAAATATGGTAATATTACTGGTCGTATGATATTGTTTTCCACAAGTCTTCAAAGCATGCTGAGGATTATGGAAAAAAAAAACCATGAAGTGTTCTCTGTTTTTCCTTTAAAGATGACTCATTCTTTTTCCTACTGAGCTTTAGTCATAGTTGAGGCTTTTAAAGTGACAAAATACCTTTAGCGCTTCTGATCATGTTTTCTGTTTCTGGTTTGGAGGGTGAAGGCTATGCAACTTGGCCATGTTCACATGACACAATTACCAATGCCAGGATGTCCATCAACTCCCACATGCAATTAATTGATCCAGTGATTACCCCTTAAGTAATTTGTTTTAGTCCCAAATCCAAACACACTGAGGCTAAAATAAGGACTTCTAAACTTCTCTGTCCTTTTTGAGTCCTAAAGAAGTTCACCAAAGTAGGTCTTTTATAATTATTCTATCTCTGCTATTGTTCTGGCTTCTCCTCCTTCATTGGAGCTGCACGGGATATTAAAAAGGGAAAAAAAGACTGAGGTAAACATCAATTCCATGAAACTCTGGTGGCAATAGTGGTCCCACACCTCCTTTCATTTTTAATCAAAAAAGTATTGCCTTTCAGAGGATGTATTGCCTGTACTGAAAAGTCTTTGCCAAAATATGAGCATTACAGGATCCACAGATTTTTTTTCTTGGACATTGTCACTGGACAATGTGACTAAAGTAGAAGTGGGTGAGATGGTGGAGTAAACTTGCTTCATTTTAATGTTTAGTTTTTGCTTAAATTTTAATTAATTACAGTAATTTTTAATTAGATTATCTAATTAAGAGACTAGTTAACCCTGGCTTTTTGCTAAGGCCAGATTAGCACTTTATCTCACTGCTAATTTGGAACCATAAATAGTATATATGTGGGGGGGAAAATTAATCAGCTTTAGAATTGGAAAGTTCTACACATTAATCCCCTTTCCTTAGAATAATTCAACAATGTGCTGTATTCTTATTTTTAGGAATCTGATCTGACCTTTCGTCTGGCCAGTGGCCTTGTCATTTGGCAGCCAATGTGGGAACATAGACAGCCAGAAGTCACCGCCTTTACTGCACTTGTTAAACCCATCAGGAATATAATCACAGGTTTGTGTGTTTGTATGTTTTTGTGTGCATGTGTATGCGCATGTGTGCGTGCATGCACATATGAGCAAGTTGTTTTCCATCTATATGCACACTGTAGTTATTATAACTGTTGGATCAATATAGATTTACAGTATTATCTGCATGCATGGCAGTGAAGAGAAACTTTCTATTGCCTGCACTGTTTTTACAAACAGAATTTCTAGCACTAATTGTCAAGCTATTCTGCTTCTCCATTTTTTAATATATCTTTTCCTGGTAACAAGAAAGAAGGAAAAATTGTTGAGAAAACTATCTCCCTGTTTTTTTTTTTTAAAAAAGGTCTAATGATAAACGTGGATTGTAACTAGAAGATAAACTTGTGAGATTTTAAAATATAGGTAGCCCCTTAACATCTAACCTTGAGTCATATTCTGAGGGTTATATGAGACTAAAGAACTAAATTACTTGACATGTTCCCATTCCCAGAATTTGAAAGGGGGCATGTTTTACATTTTTTATGTACTCATACTGATGGAATGAGTCTCGCTTTGTTGAAAACCTTATAATAATAATAATAATAATAATAATAATAATAATAATAATAATAATCAAAAATCGAGTTAAAAAGGTAAAGAATTGGACATCACCTGGAAAGGACCAATTACATGGTTTCTGGCTCAAATATCTGACCAGTTTACATGCAATATTAGCCAGGCAACTGAATGAAATTTTACAAAAGGGCCAAATTGATGAATGGTTGACAACTGGAAAAACATACTTGATTCAGAAAGATCCAACTAAAGGAACAACACCTGAAAACTATAGACCAATAACATGCTTACCAACAACCTTCAAATTACTCACAGGCATTATTGCAGATAACATGATGGATTATTTGGAAACAAACAACATCTTGCCAGTAGAGCAAAAAGGCAACAAAAGAAGGAGCAGGGGCACAAAAGATCAGCTTCTAATTGATAAAATGATATTAGAAAATTGTAAGAACAGAAAAACGAACTTGAATATGGTCTGGATTGATTACAAAAAGGCATTTGACTCACTGCCACATAGTTGGATCATAAAATGCTTAGAAACAACTGGCATTAGCAAAAATATTACATCCTTTACTGAAAAGGCAATGAAACAATGGAGAACTGAGTTGGCAGTAGGGAATGAGAGCTACGGAATGGTTAATATCAAGCGAGGAATTTTCCAGGGTGATTCACTTTCACCTCTTCTCTTCATCATCGCAATGATCCCACTATCAGTAATCTTAAAAAAAATGAAATTAGGCTACCAAACAGCCAAAAAAGCTGAAAAAATTTCGCATTTACTATATATGGATGATTTGAAACTCTATGGAAAGTCAGAAATAGAAATCCAATCATTGACAAATACAGTCCGAGTATTCAGCACCGATATTTCAATGCAGTTTGGCATGGAAAAATGCGCCACTGTATCCATAAAAAGGGGCAAAATCACTGCATCTGAGGGAATTGAAATGCCCAATGGCCAACTAATTAAATGCAAAGAAAATGAAGCCTACAAATACTTAGGCATTCTGCAGTTGGATAACATCAAGCATGGAGAAGTAAAAACTATTGTCAGGCGAGAGTACACCAACAGAGTTAGGAAAATTTTGAAATCTAAATTGAATGGTGGAAATACAATCAAGGCCATAAATACCTGGGCAATACCAGTTATAAGATACACAGCTGGCATAGTTAACTGGACACAAGCTGATTTGGACCTTTTGGACCGAAAAACCAGGAAACTAATGACAATGCACTACAGTTTACATCCACGTGGTGATACTGATAGACTATATCTGCCCCGAAAATCAGGTGGCAGAGGATTATTACAAGTGAAGCAAACAGTTGAAGAAGAAAAACATGCACTGGCTGATTATTTAAAAGAAAGTCAAGAACATCTATTAATCGAAGTAAAGAACAAAAATCTACTGAAGGCCCAACAGACAAAACAAGAATACAGAAAAGATGTGATAAAATCAAGAATGGAGAGTTGGCAGAACAAAGCACTGCATGGTCAATTTCTGGAAAAAATAAAAGATAAAGTGGACAGTGAACAAACTTGGTTATGGTTAACAACAGGTACATTAAAGAAAGAAACAGAGTCACTACTCCTGGCTGCGCAAGAACAAGCTATCCGCACAAATGCCATTAAGGCCAAAATCGAAAAATCCTCTGATGATGCCAAATGCAGACTTTGCAAAGAAGCTGATGAAACTGTTGATCACATACTCAGCTGCTGTAAAAAAATCGCGCAGACTGATTATAAATTGCGGCACAATTCAGTAGCACAAATGATCCATTGGAATTTGTGCAAAAATTATAATATTAAAACAGCAACAAACTGGTGGGAACATCAGCCTGAAAAAGTCACCGAAAATCAGATGGTCAAGATCTTGTGGGATTTCCGTATACAAACCGACAAAATACTGGCGCATAATACACCAGACATCACACTGGTTGAGAAAAATAAGGTCACAATCATAGACATCGCAATACCAGGTGATAGCAGGGTCGCCGAGAAGGAACATGAAAAAATCACAAGATACCAGGACTTAAAAATCAAAATTCAACGACTATGGCACAAACCAGCAGTGGTAATTCCAGTGGTAATTGGCACACTGGGTGCTATTCCAAAAGCACTGGAATTACATTTAAAACAGTTAAAAATTGACAAAATCACCATCAGTCAAATGCAAAAAGCCGCACTGCTTGGATCTGCACGCATATTACGAAAATACGTTACGACGTCCTAGGCCCCTGGGTGGGGCCCGACTAGTAACCAATGCCAAATCCGGCGAAACAACTGGCCGCTGTGATACAATTGTACAACAACAACAACAATAATAACAACAACAACAACAACAACAACAACAGTTAGACTTATATACCGCTTCATAGGGCTTTCAGCCCTCTCTAAGCGGTTTACAGAGTCAGCACATCGCCCCCAACAACAATCCGGGTCCTCATTTTACCCACCTCGGAAGGATGGAAGGCTGAGTCAACCCTGAGCCTGTGAGATTTGAACAGCCGAACTGCAGAACTGCAGTCAGCTGAAGTAGCCTGCAGTACTGCATTTAACCACTGCACCACCTTGGCGGAGTGTGATACTGTATGTGAATTCATTTGACTTAATGGGATAGTGGAAAAATGTATTTTATAATTCATTGATTATAGCAGTAACGTGGAACTTTCTGGCCTGCTTACTCCATGAACTTCCAGAAATATAGGAGATTGTAAATACTGTCTCGGTTAGCTAATTAATGTTGAAAATGAATCAGAAAGGGGCCCCACATTTCATGTAAGCAATGGGTTTTTCTTCAAATCCATTGCATGAGTAGGTAGGTAGCAGGTGAGCTTAAAGGACACGGGGCAAGTTGAGGAACACAAGTTCTGCCAATCTCTTACAGGCTGCAGTGTCCTCCATCCAAAGTAGCTGTCTCATTTAGTCCAATGGTAGACAAATATATGAAAGACAAAAAAATGGGAAATATCAGGAAGCTATCAGCCGCTATCAAAGATTATGTCCCAGCATCTTAAGTATTAATCATGTAGTGTAACTTAGAATCATAATAAAGATGTTTCCTAGCTTCACCCAAAAAACAAAGGCAAATCTCATATGCCGTGAGCCAATTTTTATTTTTTATGGTTAATGACTAATAAAAACCAGAACTTATATCTAACAACTCTCCTAAAAAAAATCCTAGTTACCATAAATCACTTCTTATAGATCTTTAAGAAGCTGAGAATTGCACCTACCAATTTTAACTCTGATCTCACCCACAATACTGCCTGCCCAATATTTACAATAAAATGCAATTAAATTTAGAATCTGTGATTCTTGATTCCCCGCTATATAGTTCTGTATTAAAGAGGATAACTAGTTACTCATAGATGATTAAGAAGACTGGGTCATTTAAACTATAGTCTGCTGTCAGAATTGCTAAAGCTTGATTCTTGAAGCTTCTGTACTAACAAAATGTTGAATTTGCCAGCAAAGAGGAGTTCTCCAATCAAAAACCAGAGTCTTTCATGTGAATCACCTAATTTGGATGCTGAGCATACAGAGGTAATCACTGAGACTATATTGTTTTTTTTTGGGGGGGGGGAGTAATAGGAATCAATGATGGGAGCAGGGTAAGCAGAAAGAAAAAAACACTTCCAAACAGAAGTTGCCATGCCGGCTTGTGATTAAGTGTACATTAAAAATGGTAGTTCTATTGTAGCCATTGGCAGAAAATTCAATAAAATGCCCTGTATAAATAATTATTGAAATTGGAGCAGCAATATCTACTAAAAACGAGTCATTTGTGTATATAGACCATCTGATTGGTTCCTTGGCTATCTCCATGAGCCACCTTTTGCTCCTGGCTCACTGAAAGGACCTCCTGAGACCTGGAAATGTGAAATAGATTAAGCAAGTCAGTCCTCTCTGCTACCAAGAACTGAAGATTTTGGGAAAATTGCACATAATTCATGTTGAGGTGCCTTTTAAGTTGACGTGCTGAAGAGACACGGGTGCATGTTGTGTCTTTTTAAATTTGTCGTGTTTTTATCTGTTTTTAATTTTTCTCAATGTCTGTTTCTGTAAGCCGCTTGGAGTCCTCCGGGATTGGGCGGCCTATAAATTAAATAAACAGTTAAAAATAAACAGTTAGACAGCCCATAAACAACTTCAATCAGTGCCTGAAGGTTTCGGGGGCATTGAGTATTTGTTTTATTTTTGTTTTACCACATACCGTATGTTTCGTTGCACCTAGGATGGCAATTTTTCATCTAAGTTATATTATCTCAGCGTGCAGATGGAAGGGCTTATAGCACAGAAGGCCTTGCTGTCATAGCGGTAGGAAACTTGGTACTCGTATGCACCAGTGTCCCTGCAGCAACTCCTTTGAGGCTTATCTGACATTAAAACAAACAGATAAATAAATGGGAAGCTGGAACGCTGCAAAACACTGTAGCCATCAAGAGCATCATCTCAAGCATTCTTAGAAAATAAGCATGTTCAGCAATAAAAGAATGATTGACTGTATCCCCACCTAGCCAGAAAAAATGAACAAGCTAACCTGGACTATTAGGAAACATCTAATGAGGGTGGAGAGGATGACAGAGGAAGCTTCATACCTGGTCCTCCTGTAAATATTTTTGACTGGTCATTCCTGCGGCCACTTTGTGAGTAGGTTGTCCTTCTGCAACCACCATTGTATGACATGATTACAATATGCCCTCTTCCCCGCCAGAAACAATGAGTAAGCGTTTGCATATTTTATTTAAAAAAGTCACTCTCTTGGTGGTTTTGTTTTTTAAGTGTTATAACCATTCAAAATACAACAAATTATATGAGCCTTTACCTGCTGTTGGAAGTGATATAACATAAGCATGATGTAATCATCCCAGGGAGAACTGGGACTTGAACATTACCTATAAACTATTTTCTTTCCATATCTCATCATGTTCAGTTTGTTTTCATTCTACGAGCTCTAAAAATAATTTCAATTTATTTCTGGGAAATGCAATTTTTCTTCCATCCTAACTTACGGAAACTTTCAAGACAATATCTGGGGTTTTTTTCTTGCTTGAATTAGTGGCCCCAACAGTATTGATTCCCTGGTTCATCTACACAATCTGCATTTTAATCTGTTTCTTCCTGCCCTGCAGATAGTGTGTGAATCAACAGAATCAGACTCCCTTCCATCAAGACGAGCCTTTCTGGGCTGCTACCGTGGAAATTCCTTTGATGGAAGCATCTCACCCCAAGGATCCCAAGAGAAAGGAATCCCCTATCCTCGGTAGGCATTCTTCTGCAAGGTTGACATTTGTCAGTTTCAATTCAGTTAGTTCAGCACAGGGTAATTTATGAAACTTTCCATTAAGGAGAATCAGTTTGGTGTAATGGTTAAGGCACCAGGATGATTTTGTGCGCCTTTGCTTTCCTTTATTCTACATCATCTTTCTTTCCGAAAGTCCCATTCGAAACCCTAAGATTGTAACAAGTTCAAAGTGTAAGTTTTTCACGGCCATTTTTCATTTTGAGCACAGATTGACGTAGTACAGTAATACAGCTGTACGTGCCCTGCCAGGAGTATTGGACTATAATACTTACACTCCTCAATCCCCTAGCCGTTGTGGAATTGTAGCCTTGGACACCTTAGAACACTTTGTCACACTTCAAAGGCTAACAGAAAACATTTCATTCATAAAATACTTTTTTTAAAAAAAAAAAAAAAAAAGGAAAGATAATAGTTCATTTTGTATAAACTGGGGAACCTCTTTATATAGAAAGCCTGAAATGAAACACATGTAAGTGCTTAATATCCTGCCCTGCTCTAGCCAGTGGGTGCCTTATTTCAGTGGTTCCCAAACTTGGCAACTTTAAGACTTGTGGACTTCTACTCCCAGAATTCTCCAGCCAGCTCAGCTCACTAGTTAGGATAACCAAGGTGATGGACTGATAATCTTCAGAAACAATATAAAAAGTATACGGCAGTGTTTCTAATAAGAGAAAAGGCACTTAACTTGGAGTGTATGGGATTTCCACCATGACTACATGGAAATTAAAAGAATACACAAGATGGTCTGGTAATGTGATGCATAAGTGGACAAGCGTCTACTCATGTAATATATGCTAGTTTTGACTACATCAGTGGTTCCCAAACTTGGCAACTTTAAGACTTGTGGACTTCCACTCCCAGAATTCTCTGGCTGGAGAATTCTGGGAGTGGAAGTCCACAAGTCTTAAAGTTGCCAAGTTTGGGAACCACTGGTCTAGGGAATGTCTCAGCAGCAGAATGTCTCTTTGCTCTTGGGTTTGGAGAAACCCAAGAGCAAAGGGTTTGCTGGCTGGAGAATTCTGGGAGTTGAAGTCCACAAGTCTTAAAGTTGCCAAGTTTGCCAAGTTTAAAGTTGCCAAGTTTGGGAACGACTGGTCTAGGGAATGTCTCAGCAGCAGAATGTCTCTTTGCTCTTGGGTTTGGAGAAACCCAAGAGCAAAGGGTTTGCTGGCTGGAGAATTCTGGGAGTTGAAGTCCACAAGTCTTAAAGTTGCCAAGTTTGCCAAGTTTAAAGTTGCCAAGTTTGGGAACGACTGGTCTAGGGAATGTCTCAGCAGGAGAATGTCTCTTTGCTCTTGGGTTTGGAGAAACCCAAGAGCAAAGGGTTTGCTGGCTGGAGAATTCTGGGAGTTGAAGTCCACAAGTCTTAAAGTTGCCAAGTTTGGGAACCACTGGTCTAGGGAATGTCTCAGCAGGAGAATGTCTCTTTGCTCTTGGGTTTGGAGAAACCCAAGAGCAAAGGGTTTGCTGGCTGGAGAATTCTGGGAGTTGAAGTCCACAAGTCTTAAAGTTGCCAAGTTTGGGAACCACTGCCTTATTTGATAGGAGAAATGTGTGACCAACCTTGTTTATCAATCAGGATCCATAGTTAACACAATGCTAGTGATGGAATTGTTGAAATGTGGCCCCTGTAGCTTACTAGTGAAAAGTCAAAAGGCTGACTTGTGCCTTACATATACAGATGGTGAAAAAGAAACAGGAGATCAAATCGGTATTTTCTATGCATTGGATCCTTTCCCCCCCCCCTCAAATATGCAGGTTCAAAATAGAGTAAGGCATTCGGTGTCTGAAACTGAGCTGGGTGGTCACTATGGCAATCGAGCTGCAGGCGGGGTCTCTAACCTGCGTCATTAATTTCTCTTCATTTGCTGAACTCATTGATTCACCCCAAACGGAACTGGAGAGGGTGTTGCCTAGCAACGAGCAGGAACAGAATAAATGCTGTTTTCTCTACTTACCGATCCAGCTTTTATACAATTATTTCTGTCCTTGAAGATAGAAATTCAAACAATCATTACATGCTGGCCTTTGGGGAAAGTGTGTGTGTGCAATCACTGACGCATTGAGCTTAGTGTGCAATTAAAATTAAGTAGGGGGAAAAATTGTACCTTTTAAAAAATTGCTTTAAGAGAGAAGGGGAAAGAGAAACAGACGTGGGAAAACGGAGGAGGAGGGAAAGAAAAATAATTTACAAAAAAAACAACACCACTGACTCCAACCAAATGACTTCCAGGCCTGCTTTGTTGCATTTAATGCAGGAGACAGAACAGAGCGAATGCTGAAAATGAAGCCAAGGCCTTTGTCAGAATTCCAGAGGAATTACATAATAACTTGCTACTTGTACTAACAGAGGCATCTTACTTGATTGCTTGTGTCCCATAGAGAAAAGGAAAATCAAAATATATGCCAATGATAAAGGTGCAAGTCAGGGAGATTAAAACTGGCACAGTGGTTAGGGTGTAGTACGCTGCAGGCCACTTCAGCTGACTGTGATCTGCTGTTCAGCGGTTCAAATCTCACCGGCTCAAGGTCGACTCAGCCTTCCATCCTTCCGAGGTGGGTGAAATGAGGACGCGGACTGTTGGGTGCAATTTGCTGACTCAATTTGCTAAAAAAAATCTGTAAACCGCTTAGAGAGGGCTGAAAGCCCTATGAAGCGGTATATAAGTCTAATAAATAAATAAATAAATAAATAAATAAATAAATAAATAAATAAATCATGTAACTGCTTAATTTAGATAAATAAATTGTAGGAGTTTCTCCTTGCCATATACAATTTCTTAATATCTTACTTAACTCTTTGAAATAACGCAAGGATATTTACCTAGAAATGTCGCCAAGTAAATGTAACGATGTTGAAATAATGTAAACGTTTACACAATTTGTTTCCTCCAGTAATTCAGCTGAATTTTTATCCATTTATTTATGCTGATTTTTCTTTGAGCTCATTTATTTACAAGAACACATGAAAAATCTGATATGTTTACAAGAACACAGGAAAAACGTTGCCCTGAAATAGTTATTTGTAGATTTAAAAGAATTCAAGTAATAAGTGGAATGCCATTTTTATAAATTTCAATAGAAACTTAATAGAGTTTATGGGAAGCATGGAAGTACATGACAGAGTATTGTATATCGATAGTCTACTCCAGTGGTAGTCAACCTGGTCCCTACCACCCACTAGTGGGCGTTCCAGCTTTCATGGTGGGCGGTGGGGTGGGGGGGTTGCCATAACTCCGCTTTATAAATTTTATAAAGTAAAGTTACTTCCCTACTTTATAAATCACCATTATTGTGGAACCGGTGGGTGGTTAGAAAATGTTACTACCAACAGAGATACAAAAGTGGGCGGTAGGTATAAAAAGGTTGACAATGGTCTACGCATTGAATGTTCAAGGAGAATTTATAATCACTTCTCAAAGTTCTGATCATTTCAGCAGGCTTTTGGTCATGTGATTGTGGTCGGAAACTGGCAACTGGCTCATACTTACAACAGTCATAGCATCCTCCGGGCTCATGAGTACCATTTGAGACATTTCCTGCTGGCTTCGCACAAGCAAAGTCCATGAGGAAGCCAGCAGGAGGCTCCAGTCCTGCTGCTGTTTCTCCTGAGGGCTTCCATACTCCGTTGCAACCCCTACCTGGCTGCAGTGTAATGCACACCTGCCTGCAGATCCACCCTCATAGTGCCTGAGCATCCCCCCCACACACACCCTTGTATGGGACTTCTGCCCCTTTCTGCTTAACAATCCACACAGTTCTGGGATGACGATGTCAATGGGGACTACTGTGATTGCCCTCACTAAACAATGTAGTCATGTGACGTTGTGCTTTGTGACCACATTGTTTAGCAACAAAAATCCTGGTCCCAATTGCCATTGTATTGAATTGAATTGGATTTATTATATTTCTATGCCGCCCTTTTCCCCGAAGGGGACTCAGGGCGGCTCACAACCCAAGTCAAGGGGGGGGGGGGTACAAATAAGGAAAAAAACACGAACAAAACAATACCACAATTTAAAAACACACAACAACCATACCATTCGAGGGGGGACAAAAGCTCATTAGCCCCAGGCCTGTCGGAACAGCCAGGTTTTAAGGGCTTTGCGGAAGGCCTGGAGGGTGGTGAGGGTTCGAATCTCCATGGGGAGCTCATTCCAGAGGGCCGGAGCAGCCACAGAGAAGGCCCTCCTCCGGGTGGTCACCAGTCGGCATTGGCCAGTGGATGGAATTCGGAGGAGGCCTAATCTGTGGGATCTAATCGGTCTGTTGGAGGTAATTGGCAGCAGGCGGTCTCTCAAGTACCCAGGTCCAATACCATGAAGGGCTTTATAAGTGACGACTAGCGCCTTGAAGCGTATCCGAAGACCAATAGGCAGCCAGTGCAGCTCGCGGAGGATAGGTGTAACGTCGGTGTACCGAGGTGCACCCACAATCACTCGCGCGGCTGCATTCTGAACAAGCTGAAGTCTCCAAATGCTCTTCAAGGGCTGCCCCATGTAGAGCCCCATGTAGAGTCCTTGTAACCTAAGGACTAAACGAATTAGTCATGCTATCCAATTAACTGAATACTTCGTTAAATTGCCAAATAGTACAATGATAACAATAGTTTTTATTTTCATAGATTTAATGTTATCTATTATTTCTTTAAGAAATGCTCAACAGGGAATAAATAAGGCATGAGGCATATGGTTAGGAAGAGTTATATTGCATGAAAATACATTAATTTCTTCAATATTAACTAAAATCATTATGTATTTTATCCTGGTAATCCTTAATAGTAGAAATAAGATGACATTGTTGTAACCAAGTTCTATCTAAGGTGTATAGGAAATTCATGACCTTTTTAACATATTGCTATAACATGGATTTGCAATCTGTTTATTTGTACTGTGTACCACAAATTTGTAGTTGTCTTGGGAAACTTTTTTTCCCCCTGCACAAGGCATGTCAGGAATTAGAACATTGAATGTAATTATTTCAATCAAAAGTAATTTATCTGATCTTTCAACTTGCTCAAAAAGCCTTTGCTGAACAATTGATTGGGTATTCTGTTACAGAGGCACAATAGGAATCGGTCTTATTTAGCACAGCGAAAAGCTGTGTACAATTCTGATGGAGTTCATTTAGATTTTAGAATGTCTGCCTAAAGTTTCCTTAGCTTTCTTCCCCAAATAGTCTCACTGTTCCATTTTTCTTATGTTTTTGTTTCTCTGTGAAAGATAACATGACTGTGTATTTAGCTTACGTTCTATTTATAAGGAAAAAGAATTCAAACTTTCTTTTATCTGTATATCAGTTCGCATCTTTTTCGTAAAAGCGGATCCTTTAATGAATCATATAGTATCCAGAAAAAAACGAGATGACTGTTTCTTGTAATAGTCACAATGAATACTTATATTTATTCATCCGTTCAATGTGTGAGATATGAATAAATAAAGTAGTTGAAAACAAGATGGTTTCTGGAGGAGATATCCAAGCATTCATAGAATGGCATATTCAGGGTAAATTTGGGCTTGAGGTGCTTGTGACATTCTGGCTGAAATGTACCACATTGACTAGTATTGTCCATACCGTTATCAGAGAATATAACATAGGACATGGATACAACAATAGCAATAGCAGTAGCAGTTAGACTTATATACCGCTTCATAGGGCTTTCAGCCCTCTCTAAGCGGTTTACAGAGTCAGCATATTGCCCCCAACAACAATCCGGGTCCTCATTTTACCCACCTCGGAAGGATGGAAGGCTGAGTCAACCCTGAGCCGGTGAGATTAGAACCGCTGAATTGCTGAACTAGCAGTCAGCTGAAGTGGCCTGCAGTACTGCACTCTACCCACTTTAGAGCCACTCGGCTCTAAATAATGGGTTACTATCCTGGGGGTCCACATCCTGATTGTTCCTTGACTCCTCAACTGATTGGATTAATGTGCTTCTTTTTGCTCTTCGTAACAGAGTGTCTTTAGTGATCCCACCATGCCAAAGGTCCCGCTATGCCACTTACTTTGATGTCGCTGTATTACGATGCCTGCTTCAACCACACTGGTCTGAGGAAGGCACACAATGGTCCTTGATGTATTATCTCCAGCGGTTGCGCCACATGTTAGAAGAAAAGCCAGATAAATCGTTTGACCCAGAAGTCCCACCACTGCCAAGACCCCGCAGTAGTTCCATGGTGGCTGCTACACCTTCATTAGTCAATACTCACAAAACACAGGTAAAACGAGGCAATCGGATGGCTAATATTTCCAGTTTTAAACATTAACACCTGGTCAAAAGTTCAGTTGCAAGTTGGGATTGAAGTTCATGTTTAATTATGCATTGCTGAACAAAGTACTCACTATTGTCATCAAAGTTCTAGATATACATATTGAACTTTACTTATTGTAGATTGTTTATGTCTCTTTACTTAGCAATAGCAGTTAGACTTATATACCGCTTCATAGGGCTTTCAGCCCTCTCTAAGCAGTTTACAGAGTCAGTATATCGCCCCCACAGTCTGGGTCCTCATTTCACCCACCTCGGAAGGATGGAAGGCTGAGTCAACCTTGAGCCGGTGAGATTAGAACCGCCGAACTGCAGATAACAGTCAGCTGAAGTGGCCTGCAGTACTGCACCCTAACTACTGCGCTACCTCGGCTCTTGTTACTTTTGGTGTGCTTATGCTAAAAGAACCTAAATAAAGTGGGAAACAAAATATAATGGACGTCATTATAATCATAAACAAGCAGAGACAGTATTGATTAGTATTTTTCTATATTATCAATCATGAGATTCAGTGAAGAAGAAAGGGGAGAAGAGGGGGGAGAGAGAGGTGCAGATAGAGATGCAAATAAGCAGATATTTAGGAATAGCAACAACTTTAGCTAAATCTTGAAGTCTACAGAAGAATGAGACTTTCAAGAAACACGATCTGGTATGAGGATTCCAAAGTAGCAACAGAAATAGCAATAGCAATAGGAGTTAGACTTATATACCGCTTCATAGGGCTTTCAGCCCTCTTTAAGCGGTTTACAGAGTCAGCATATTGCCCCCAACAACAATCCGGGTCCTCATTTCACCCACCTCGGAAGGATGGAAGGCTGAGTCAACCCTGAGCCGGTGAGATTTGAACCGCTGAACTGCAGGTAACAGTCAGCTGAAGTGGCTGCAGTGCTGCACTCTAACCACTGCGTCACCTTGGCTCAAGTAGCCAGTGAAGACTGTTCTCTGAACTTTCTAGGGAACACTGCAAGATTACAGAGAGAAAACCGGAATATGGGCAGAAGGATGTCTGTAATGATAGGAAACAACTAGCACTGGAAATGTTAAATAAAAACCTTTATTCATATTCAAAACATTACAGTTCAAGGTACCACAAGGTTCCAATTCTCTTATCATCCAAAGGAAAGAAATGCTGACAAAAAACACCATTTTACATGCTTGTCTTTTCCTTGTCTTTCTTGGGGAGTGTAGGATCTCACAATGAAATGTAACGAGGAAGAAAAATCGTTAAGCACCGAAGCTTTTGCCAAAGTATCCCTAACTAACCTGAGGAGATCAGCAGTTCCAGATCTCTCCTCTGATTTGGGAATGAATATATTTAAAAAGGTAAAACTATGAACGTTTTAAATTCCACGTGTGATCCCTAAATGGCATACGAACTGCATTTTCCTAGACGGAGGTCTAATATTGCAATTGGATTTAGCCTTATATTTGCTCTTGCTACTTTCATAATGGGGTACAATTAAGATCTATGGCCTAGTATAGTCTATGTTCAAGAACCTACTCTGTGGGTGTGGCCTCCTTTGTGGGAGTGGCTTGCTGGCCATGTGACCTGGTGGGAGTGGCTTGCCGGCCATGTGTTCTCTCTCTCTCTCTCTCTCTCTCTCTCTCTCTCTCCTTCCTTTTGTCTCTCTGTCCCTTTTTCCTTTTTTTCTTTCATCTCTCTCTCACTTTTTCTTTCCTTTTTTCTTTTTTTATTTCTTTCTTTCATCCTTCCTCTCTCTTTCTCTTTCTCTCTCTGGGTGATTCTGTGTGTCTCTCTGTGTGTGTATCAGTGGTGTGTTTCAAAAATTTTTGGAACCTCTTCTGCAGGTGTGGCCTGCTTTCCGGGTCCACTGGTGGAACCTCTTCTAACCGGTTCGGTAGATTTGACGAACCGGTTCTACTGAAGAGGTGCGAACTGGTAGGAACCCACCTCTGATCTAGTGAAACAAACCGAACCAAAAGCAACTGCAAGGAAATTGTTATTTTTTTTCCTAATCAAAGTAACCTTCACAATGCCATCTCCTGCAGCTGATAGGAAGGAAGAACAACTGTGGGGACGGAGGTTTTTTTTAAATAACAAAATGATCTGGAAGGAGAAAGTGCCCTCCTTTTCTTGAGGCTGCTTTTCCTTAAGAAAAGGTCAGAAGATTGTTAAGTGCAACTGCTGGGATTTCTTTAACTTGTCACATCGTTTTTGGAATGTTCTTAAGTGCATTTTGGTAATTATTTGTGACAGTGCAAAAAACGCCAAAATGAAACTGGATATGTAAGACAGCTCCAGAGGACGACGTTACTTTGAGATATTGTGGAATTATTCTTATCCTTCCATGCATAGTATAGAGAAAAATCACAATATTTTCTTATGCAATATAGAGAAAATCACAATATTTTCTTATGCAATATAGAGAAAATCACAATATTTTCTTATGCAATATAGAGAAAATCACAATATTTTCTTATGCAATATAGAGAAAATCACAATATTTTCTTATGCAATATAGAGAAAATCACAATATTTTCTTATGCAATATAGAGAAAATCACAATATTTTCTTATGCAATATAGAGAAAATCACAATATTTTCTTATGCAATATAGAGAAAATCACAATATTTTCTTATGCAATATAGAGAAAATCACAATATTTTCTTATGCAATATAGAGAAAATCACAATATTTTCTTATGCAATATAGAGAAAATCACAATATTTTCTTATGCAATATAGAGAAAATCACAATATTTTCTTATGCAATATAGAGAAAATCACAATATTTTCTTATGCAATATAGAGAAAATCATAATATTTTCTTATGCAATATAGAGAAAATCACAATATTTTCTTATGCAATATAGAGAAAATCACAATATTTTCTTATGCAATATAGAGAAAATCACAATATTTTCTTATCCAACATAGAGAAAATCACAATATTTTCTTATGCAATATAGAGAAAATCACAATATTTTCTTATCCAACATAGAGAAAATCACAATATTTTCTTATGCAATATAGAGAAAATCACAATATTTTCTTATGCAATATAGAGAAAATCACAATATTTTCTTATGCAATATAGAGAAAATCACAATATTTTCTTATGCAATATAGAGAAAATCACAATATTTTCTTATGCAATATAGAGAAAATCACAATATTTTCTTATGCAATATAGAGAAAATCACAATATTTTCTTATGCAATATAGAGAAAATCACAATATTTTCTTATGCAATATAGAGAAAATCATAATATTTTCTTATGCAATATAGAGAAAATCACAATATTTTCTTATGCAATATAGAGAAAATCACAATATTTTCTTATCCAACATAGAGAAAATCACAATATTTTCTTATGCAATATAGAGAAAATCACAATATTTTCTTATGCAATATAGAGAAAATCACAATATTTTCTTATGCAATATAGAGAAAATCACAATATTTTCTTATGCAATATAGAGAAAATCATAATATTTTCTTATGCAATATAGAGAAAATCACAATATTTTCTTATGCAATATAGAGAAAATCACAATATTTTCTTATGCAATATAGAGAAAATCACAATATTTTCTTATGCAATATAGAGAAAATCACAATATTTTCTTATCCAACATAGAGAAAATCACAATATTTTCTTATGCAATATAGAGAAAATCACAATATTTTCTTAAGCGTTAAAGGTTCTGTGCAGTCATTTCACGCATACAAAACCAGTTCCAGTTGTTGAATCAAACTCCAGATGCGCATCGCCTAATACCTTCCAGTCTTATTGGCACCATCCCCATCTGACATACATATATTTCACTGCAATGCCATGGTTGCTTCTGTATTTTATGACACCACACCCAAACCCATCTCTCCATCAGTCTAAAACCCAACCATTTCTAATGAGCTAAAATTCACTTGTAACTCTATTACCAATGCAACATACATCTTTTCCTAGTTCGGTTGCTTTAAATCAGGATTGGGGAATTGTAGCTCAAAAGTACCTGCAACCACATATGCCTTGATCACTACTGTATCTAGTCCTTTTGAAGTAGAAAAAAACATGAAAATAAAATAGGGTTTTGTAAGGACAAGTATCCACTCTCCAGAGAAACTCGTATTGCTAATGGCTATGAGGTTACCTCAGTGGTTCCCAAACTTGGCAACTTTAAGACTTGTGGACTTCAACTCCCAGAGCTGGCTGGAGAATTCTGGGAGTTGAAGTCCACAAGTCTTAAAGTTGCCAAGTTTGGGAACCACTGAGGTAACCTAATACTGTGGGATCTTCAGCTTTCTAGAAAAAAATAAATAAACCTGTTTCTTGGTCACCTAAATGTCCCCTGCCCCTACCCCTGGTTAGATAAAACAGCCTAGGCCCAAAGGAAAAGCAAATTAATTCCAGGTTATTTTCAAGAATCTGAGCCTCAGAGAAGAGATTTTTTTGTTTATATACCACCCATCTCACGGTTGAAGCAACACTGAATTCTTGTTTCATGCTTTCTGCAATTCCCTTATGAGTTGTCCTATATAGATTTCGTCTACATTTTTTTCCTGCAGTTCAAGAGCCGCAAGGAAGATCGTGAACGCAAAGGCTCCATTCCTTTCCACCACACGGGGAAGAAAAGGCAACGGCGAATGGGAGTGCCCTTCCTACTCCATGAAGACCATTTGGATGTCTCACCTACCCGAAGCACATTCTCCTTTGGCAGCTTCTCTGGGATTGGTGAAGACAGGCGTGGCATTGAGAGAGGAGGGTGGCAAACCACTATTCTAGGTGAATAAAAGGCTCTTACTGAAGACAAGTAACTTTTGTAATAAACCAGAGTTTTCTACTGGTTATGGACATCAGTTGCTTATAATCATGGAGTGTACACTTTAATGTTGTCTTCTTTTTGTATGTCCTTCCCTTCCCCTTTTTTACTTGTAAGCCGCCCTGAGTCTATAAATAAATAAATTAAATAAATACACAACAGTGGTGGGTTTCAAAAATTGTTCGAACCTACTCTGTGGGTGTGGCCTCCTTTGTGGGAGTGGCTTGCCACCCATGTGACCAGATTGGAGGGGCTTGCCGCCGATGTGACCGGATATGAAATTATGAATTAGTACTTAGGTCGGTCCAAGTAGATATTCAGAAACTCTGGGATTGAAGCATGCAAGTCTTAAAGCTGTCAAGTTACAAGATCCTTGCACCCCTAACCCTTTAGGAAAAAAACTAGGGGTCTTCAAACCTGACAGCTTTAAGACTTGTGGACTTCAACTCCCAGAATTCCTCCTCCAGTCACATTGGCTCAGGAACTCTGGCACTGAAACATGCAAGTCTTAAAGCTGTCAAGTTACAAGATCCTTGCACCCCTAACCCTTTAGCAGTGGTAGGTTTCAAAAATTTCTGGAACCTCTTCTGTAGGTGTGGCCTGCTTTCCGGGTCCACTGGTGGAACCTCTTCTAACCGGTCTGGTAGATTTGACGAACTGGTTCTACCGAATAGGTTCGAACTGGTAGGAATCCACCTCTGGTACACAATGATGTCTATCTACTGATAATCACAGGAACAACAACAATGAATTATTCTTTCCTATTTATACTGCTTGTTTTAATTGTACTGTTCAGACTTCCTCCGATCTGCTCACGAGAATTAAGGGATCACCAGACCAGACTGGAGGAAAAATGAGGAATAAAGTAGTGAAGGAGGTAGAAGATTGAAAGAAAATCTCATTAGGCAGTTAAAAGTCCATTTACAACACTGAATGGCACCCATCATAACTTATTAATTTAATCTTATAGGAATCCCATTTATTATATGTTATTACTTATGCAAATTTTTCTTTTAATCTTACGTATCTGTTGTTTGCTTAATCTGGATAATTATTCAAGAATTAATTATTTTCTGCTCACTGGAAGCAGATTGTTTCCAGCTCATTGATCCATTCTAATCGAACTTTTAAAGCTCTTAAGTCACTTAATAATCACACTGCATTGCAACTAAGACACTGATTTTCTTGGTCTCTTCATCTGACATGAAAGGGAAGGGGCATTTTCATTCTTTTTTATAGCACTTTCTCACTGATTCATACTCTTTGGAGTAACAAATACAGTGGCAATGCTCCTCACTGCAGTTTTGCTGCCACTTCCAGAACTTCTCTGATCCAGCGATGCCCAGTCATGCCCACTTTTAAGAATCATAATCCATGAAAATAAAATAAGATATATAACTTCCCACCAAAACAAAAACAGACACTATGAGCCATAAAACTGATGCGTTGGAATAAAAATAAAATCAGCTGATGTTTGAGCAAGAATACAAGACCAAATATCCTTTCCTACCCTTCACCCCTACCCACTGATTGGCAAGGGGGAAATCCCATATTATTTATAACTGGCTCTTGTTAAACCCAGTTTAGAATAAATGAGTTTGCCAAAGTTATTTAACCCATCGCTTCAACCAAATGACTGGACTACTGCAATGTGCTCTACATGGGGCAGCCCTTGAAGAGTATTCGGAGACTTCAACTCGTCCAGAATGCAGCCGCGCAAGCGATTGTGGGTGCACCTCGGTACACCCACATTACACCTATCCTCCGCGAGCTGCACTGGTTACCGATTAGTCTCCGGATACGCTTCAAGGTGCTAGTCGTAACTTATAAAGCCCTTCATGGTATTGGATCTGGGTACTTGAGAGACCGCCTGCTGCCAATTACCTTCCACAGACCCATTAGATCTCACAGGGTTGGCCTCCTCCGGGTGCCATCTACCAGCCAATGCCATCTGGCTACTACCCGGGGGAGGGCCTTCTCTGTGGCAGCTCCGGCCCTCTGGAATGAACTCCCCCTGCAGGGATTCGGACCCTCACCTCTCTCCAGGCCTTCCGAAAAGCCCTCAAAACCTGGCTTTGTCGGCAGGCCTGGGGGTGATGAGTTCCCTCCCCTCTCGACATGTATGGCTGTGCGACTGTTGCTTATTTTTATTATTTGTATTTCGTTTTTATGTTCCCCTTTTCCCCTTTTGAATTGTTCGCCGCCCTGAGTCCTCCCGGAGAAGGGCGGCATATAAATAATAAAATTCTATTCTATTCTATTCTTGCTGACCTATGCCTCCTTCAAAGTCTCTTTAATCAGTGGACATTGTAATGATCTGAAATGTGCATTGTGACAGCTCACAAAGGCACAGTCCCTGTGAATCGTAATCCTGTTTTTTTTATTTTTATTTTAAATAATATTCCGTTTGCAAATGATTCCCGAGTGAGAGATGGAATAGCAAGAAATAACAAAACAAAACAGTAACAAAATAAACAAAAAAACAAAATGAAATGATGCCGCAGCGCTAACAGCACGATGCATGTCTTTTTTTTCCTACTCCAGGGAGATTTACAAGGCGGGGCAGCTCCGATACACCTACCGAGATGGAAAGTCTAAGTGCTCGGCATTCCCATTCCCATCACACTTTGGTTACTGACATCCCAGACCATTCCAACAGCCATGGTGAGGTGATATTCAAGAGTATGAGCAAGTGATTTCCCAGCACAAAGTTCTTGAAGAAGCCCAGATGACAACCAGCTAGAACAGTGTTTCTCAACCATGGCCACTTGAAGATGTCTGGACTTCAACTCCCAGAATTCCCCAGCCAGCATTCGCTGGCTGGGGAATTCTGGGAGTTGAAGTCCGGACATCTTCAAGTGGCCAAGGTTGAGAAACACTGAGCTAGAATTAGAAATATGGCTACATTCATTTTTCTCCTAGGAGAAATCACAAACTTTTGAGTTACCCAGAATTTTTTTCCAGGACTTGTGCTTATATCAGGTCCCAGCTATAAGCGAGCCTTCTTATTAAAACAGAAGGGGGTTAGTGTTGCAGGAATTGCTGTAGATAAAGATGATATATTGTTTGAACTTACGTTTGATCATAAAAAGTTTTTATTTTCCATTTTCATAGCATATAATCACATGTATACTATTACATAGTCAATATCAAGTTGTATTATTAAGTACTTACATCAATTCATCTTACCATCAATTACCAAAGAAAAAAAAAAGAAAAACCCAGTTATTGGCTCTTCTGCTCTCCATACACCATATTTATACCTTATCCGACACTTTCTTCCCCCTCTCTTCTCCCCCTTTCTACATCCTTTCCTCCCTCCATCATTTTCTACTCTACTTCCCCTTCCTTTCTCCTCCTCCTCTCTCCCCTTACCACTCCTCCTTATACACCTCAAATTCCCCCCTCACCCTCTCTCCTATCCCTCTCTTCCTATCTTTCTTCTCTCCTCTGCTTCCAACTCTTCTACATCCTGTCCTCCCTCCATCATTTTCTACTCTACTTCCCCTTCCTTTCTCCTCCTCCTCTCTCCCCTTACCACTCCTCCTTATACACCTCCTCTTCCCCCTTCACCCTCTCTCCTGTCCCTCTCTTCCTATCTTTCTTCTCTCCTCTGCTTCCCACTCTTCCTCTAATTCCCTTGGTGTATTTCAGCTTCTGAGCAAACTCCCTTTTGTGTTGATGGTATTTATAATTCCTTTTCAATATACATATTTAATTTTAACAAGTTTGTATGAACAACTAAATTTCCCCAAATGTTGCTGATCTCACAAGGCAGTGGTGGGTTGCTAACCGGTTTACTACTGGTTTGCTCGTGCGTGGGTTTGCACGTGTATGCAACACTTCTGTGCATGCGCAGAAGCATCTGGGTGAGTGGGCAGAGCCTCCCGCCGCCACCACTACTGGTTTGGCCGAACTGGGCCAAACTGGGAGCAACCTGCCTCTGTTACATGGGTTCCAAAATAGACCAATAGATTTTTCTTTCCTCTATTTAGTTCCGCTTATAGGTGGTTATACACTTAATTAGTTCTGAATAATAGTTGTAATGTTCCAGAGCTGAATATTACACTTAATTGAATCAACTTACACCTTCATATCAAGTGCTCTGTCCAATGAACTAATATCTGTGATGCTCTCTTGCAGTACGTTCCCAAATCTCCACCATCACGGTGGCCACCTTCAATACCACACTGGCCTCTTTCAATGTGGGCTATGCTGACTTCTTCAGTGAGCACATGCGCAAGCTCTGCAACCAGGTGCCCATCCCAGAAATGCCCCATGAGCCCCTGGCATGTGCCAATCTCCCTCGAAGTCTGACAGATTCTTGCATCAACTATAGCTGCCTGGAAGATACAGATCACATCGATGGCACCAGCAACTTTGTCCACAAGAATGGCATGCTGGATCTTTCGGTAATGATCGAGAAAAAAGCAATGTTCATTTCTGTGCTAGTTATTGTACGATGCAAATCAAAATCCCTTAAGCATGCAGTCTTGTTCCATTTCAGCCCTACCTAAAAGTCATTCCGCCAATTAGTAGTAATGTAAAATATACAACCAATTCTCAGTGAGAAGAATTTAGCACAGCATTATATTGAAACCAGGGTCGTATAGAAAGTTCTGGTTAAAAATGGAAATATTATGTGGAAAACATGATCTCCTTTATTACGAGTCACATATTTTATTTTATCCTGCGTTATGCCTTAAATTTCTTGGTTGCTCACATTGCACTTGAAGGATGGAGGAGGTTAAAAATGCAAATGCAAGAGCCGAGGTGGCGCAGTGGTTAAATGCAGCACTGCAGGCTACTTCAGCTGACTGCAGTTCTGCAGTTCGGCTGTTCAAATCTCACTGGCTCAGGGTTGACTCAGCCTTCCATGCTTCTGAGGTGGGTAAAATGAGGACCCGGATTGTTGTTGGGGGCGATATGCTGACTCTGTAAACTGCTTAGAGAGGGCTGAAAGCCCTATGAAGCGGTATATAAGTCTAACTGCTATTGCTATTGCTAAATCAAGAAGTTCATTTTGCCATTTCTCAGGGAGTTTAGAATTGAATTGAATTTATTATATTTCTATGCCACCCATTTCCCCGAAGGGGACTCAGGGTGGCTCACAACCCAAGTCAAGGGGGGGGGGGTACAAATAAGGAAAAAAAGAACACGAACAAAACAATACCACAATTTAAAAACACACAACAACCATACCATTCGAGGGGGGACAAAAGCTCATTAGCCCCAGGCCTGTCGGAACAGCCAGGTTTTAAGGGCTTTGCGTAAGGCCTGGAGGGTGGTGAGGGTTCGAATCTCCACGGAGAGCTCGTTCCAGAGGGCCGGAGCAGCCACAGAGAAGGCCCTCCTCCCTTTATAGAAGTATAAAGTTTAGTGCCACTGAGTGACCAGCAGGCTTAAATCTTGTTGAGTTGTTTTCAAATTCCAGACACTGCTCAAATAAAATTGCCATCTTAGTGGAAGGGCTAATTTCTAAACTTCCATGCATGCAGAACCTTTGATTAGGGTGGAGGAATAGGTTTCCGTGACAGAGACTTTATATTAATTTATTGGTATCCTTCAGGAACCAGCTGCACAATGCTAAGCATTGATCTTTTTCAGGATGTTGATAGAGAAGGAGAGGCAAGATACTTAGGATAGTGATGAGTATCTGTCAAACCTGGAGGATGTTAAGTATGCCAACATACTGTGTGTTCAGAGATACACCTTTTAGGAACATCTTGTCTTGAAAATGTTTTCCTTCAGGAGGCAGAGAAAAACATGAGTATCAACTATATTTGACTTAATTGTAACCTATTATGTATACAGAATGGAGTAGAAATACAACAGTAGGAACATTTGGATGATTCTGGAATGTTAGCATTCTTGATTTTAAGAACAATAATTTGTGAAACAGTTATCAAAACAATGATAATTAGGTTCCTGCAGCAGGAGAAAATAATGGGAAAATAAGCCAAAAATGAAAATAAGTAGAATTTCTCCAAAAAAGTACAGTAGCAAACAGTTCCAGATGGGGGAAAAAGTGGAAGGCAGCAAAGGAAACCAAACCATTTGCACAATCAAGAGGAGAGACATATGAGGTGATAATCATCGTTCAAAAGTACATAAAAGTAGTCCTGATTTGAAAAGATGATGCAACGAAACAAAAAATATCACAATAAATCAAAGGCAATGAATTATGCTGGGGGGGAAAAACTTTTCCATATAAGTTTACAATTATACCAGCTGTTCAGTGGGAATGGCCATGTCCCTTTTTTTCATTTGAAGTCACTAAGCGAACTATTGTAAATCAAGGATTACCTGTATTTCCATTGTCCAACTCTCACAGTATTTGCCTTTGTGTGTTTAGAGACTATTATTCTGGAGCATCCATTATGGGATAGTAGACCTCCTTTCAAATATTTGAATACTATTCTCATATTTATAGAACATCAGGCCCCTTGGAGGTCTTCTAGTCCAAGCCCCTGTTGAGCAGGAGATCCTACACCATTTCAGATAATTGACTGTCCAGCCTCTTCTTAAAAGCCTGCAATGATGGAGCACCCACATCTTTTGAAGACAAACTGTTCCACTGGTTGAGTGTTCTCACTGTCGGGAAATTTCTCTTTAGTTCTAAGTTGCTTCTCTCCTTGGTTAGTTTCTATTCATTACTTCTTGTCCTGTTTTCTAGAGCTTTGGAAAATAAGTAGAACCCCTCTTCTTTGTGGCAGCCTTCAAATCTTGGGACATTGTTGTGTCAGCCTATTCCTTCTTTTTACTAGACTAGACAAACCCAATTCCTGCAATTGTTTCCCATGTTTTAGCCTCCAGCAACCCAATAATCTTTCTTCTACACTCTTTCCAGAGTCTCAACATGTTTTTTATAGTGTGGTGACCAAAACTGGATGCAACGCTCCAAGTGTGGCCTTACCAAGGCATTATAAAGCAGAACTAACACTTCATGTGATCTTGATTTTATAGGTCTGTTAATGCAGCCTAGAATTGCGTTGGCTTTTTTGGTGGCTGCAACACACTGCTGGCTTATATGCAAGTGTTGTCTACTTGGATTCCAAGATCCCTCTCGCAGTTACTGTTGTTGAGCCATGTTTCACATCATCTGTACTTGTACATTTGGTTTTTCTTGCCTAAGTGTAAAACCTTGCTTTTCTTTACACTGAATTTCATTTTGTTAGATAGGCTTCAATGATTAAATCTGCCAAGATCCATCTGGATTTGAACCTATCTTCTGGCATGTTGGGTTTTCCTGCCATCTTGGTAATCATCTGCAAATGTGATAAGTTTTCCTTCTATTCCCTCATCTAAATATTAGCAATAGCAATAGCAGTTAGACTTATATACGGCTTCAGAGGGCTTTCAGCCCTCTCTAAGCGGTTTACAGAGTCAGCATATTGCCCCCAACTACAATCCGGGTCCTCATTTCACCCACCTCGGAAGGATGGAAGGCTGAGTCAACCTTGAGCCGGTGAGATTTGAACCGCTGAACTGCAGATAACAGTCAGCTGAAGTGGTCTGCAGTACTGCACCCTAACCACTGCGCCACCTCGGCTCTTATTTACATTTATGACCATTGCAGCATCCCCATGGTCATGTGATTTACATTTGGATGTTTGACAACTGACTCACATTTATGATGGATGCAGTGTTCCGGGGGTCATGTGATCATCTATTGCAAACTTCTGATAAGGAAAGTCAATGGGGAAACTAGATTCATTTAACAACCGTGGTACTAATTTAACAACTGCAATGATTCGCTTAACAAATGTGGCAAGAAAAGTCCTAAAATGGGGCAATGCCCTCTTAACAAATTTCTCACTTAGTAACATAAATGTTGGGCACAATTGAGGTTGTACGTTTAGAAGTTTATAAGTTTAATAACATTTATATGCCGCCCAATCCCGTTGGACTCCGGGCGGCTTACAGTACAAAAATAATCAAAAAAGAAAAGTAAGATACAAGGAAGAAAGATAGATATAAAATACAACACATCATGCACTCCATTCTGAAAGGGGCTGGACCGTATTTTGGGGTCAACAGCCCCAGGCCTGCCGGAACAGCCAGGTTTTAATGGCTTTCCGGAAGGCCGAGAGGGTGGGAAGGGTCCGGATCTCTGCGGGTAGATCATTCCACAGGGCCGGGGCAGCTACAGAGAAAGACCTCCCCCGAGTAGTCGCCAGCTGGCATTGCCCGGTCGACGGTACCCGGAGGAGGCCCAGCCTGTGGGATCTTATAGGTCGTTGGGAGGTATGTGGCAGGAGGCGGTCCCGCAGATATCCAGGTCCCAGGTTGAGGACTACCTGTAGTAACTAAGGAAGTGGCAAGCTGCTTTGACTAGGTGTGTGGGCAGCTAGCCATATTTCAGACTAGGGACTTGAAAATCTATGATTTTATGAAACATTATTTTTGTTTTATATTGTTTCAGCAACAAACTACTTTCTATCAAAGGATCAGCTAAAAAGCACTGCTACCAGAAAATTAATCTGGATCATGCTTAGGGTGGCTTAAATAAATGGTGCATGCATATTTTCATTCCCCTGCTATTATGCTATAATTGAACATGTCCCTTTGTTATATAATACCACATTTAGACCATTTCTTTAGAGACCTGCAGTCGGGTTTTTTTTGCAAACAATGAATATAGTATTTAACATTTCTTCTTTCAAGGTGGTTCTTAAAGCAGTTTACTTGGTCTTGAATCATGACATCAGCTCCCGAATTTGTGATGTGGCCCTCAACATTGTGGAATGCCTGCTTCAGCTCGGGGTGGTACCCTGTGTGGAGAAGGTCAGAAGGAAAAGTGAGAATAAGGAGAATGAGACCAATGAAAAGAGACAAAGTGAAACTTCCTTTCAACTCAAGGGGGCCGTGACTACCTCAGCGCCTGGATTTGGGACTGCTCCAATAATTGGAACAGGAGATGGCAGTGGAGAAGGTGGAGGAGGAGGAGGAGGATGCGTTGGAAGTGCTGCTGGAGGTGGAGGCAGTGGTGGAGGAGATGGTGGAGGTGGTGGTGGAGGAGGAGAAGGAGGGGGAGAAGGTGGAGGAAGATCTTTTGAAAAGAATGATAAAAAGGAAGACAAGGTATGTTGGAGCTGTAATGGGCTCATTGTTTATCAATCAATACTATTATGTTAATGCTGAAAGGCATTTTTATAGAAACTTTCCATATTGATGCGATAGTCCATTGGTCTCCAACCTTGGCAACTTTAAGACTTGTGGACTTCAACTCCCAGAGTTCCTCAGCCAGCAACTCTGGGAGTTGAAGTCCACAGGTTTTAAAGTTGTCAAGGTTGGAGACCACTGTGATAGTCCATTGCCTGATTTAACTTCTGATATTGTGTTTTGCAAATTGTTAATGTTGCAGCAGATTGAGGTTTGTAATCTACTTACGAAAGATCAGGACTTGAGATCACGAAGGTGAGAGAAACAGGTTTATTTGATGCATCGAGTTCAGCGTGCTCACACACCAAAATCTGAACTGCCTGGGCTCTGCCCAGGATGCTACTTTTATGCCGTGTTCCACACTGTGCATTCTCAAGGCATTTCCATACACGAGACAAGCACGACATTTCGAAAAGGAGAAGTTCACTTTGGAATGTTTCAGAGAAGTACATAGGAAAAATACAAGAAAGAGAAGTTCCTATAATGTCTTAAGCTGTCAGCAGTTTTTACCTCTCTTCTATCTCTCACCCACATCTGGCTTCCTGTGTCCCTCCTTTACAGGGTCTTGCCACACTGTTCAGCCCTATTTTTAATAGTTATGTGGAAGTTGGAGAGAAAGTTCACTCCAGCTAAAAGTCAACTTTGGAACTCCAGAGCACTAGAATGAAAAGCCAAGCTAATATGAATTTATAAGGTCCATTCTATTAAGACCACCTAACCTGGCCAGCCACTGGTGGGTTTACCTGTGCACCCCCTCCTGCATCATTAAAATCCCAGGCTATTAATTAAGATTTGTTCTTATTTCTGTTTGCCTTCAGAGGTGTTGTCATATGATATCCCTATTCAGATATTTACATGAATGTGTAAAGATTGAAACAGAGTATGGGATAGATGAGCACATAAAAGAATTATCCAAGTCATTTCAGTGTATGTGACATGCAGTGTAAGATCTTGATCTTATGGTTTAATTTCCTGAAGCAAAAATTAGAAGGATGCTCTTACACTCCCATCTTAACTTGAATAATTTCTTCTAGTCAGATTTGTACACCTTTTGCAATAAGCACATTTTATTAGTATTAGCATGGATAAAGTTGTAAAACTGTGAGCTACAAACAACAAATGCAAGAATACTTGCTTTTGAAGAACTGCATATTAATCTGAGTTCTACCAGATCAGCAATCTTCAAAATAAAAGTTTCAGCAAGCTGATACATGGATTGCAACTGGCGGATCAATTGCCCTCAATGCAGTGGTGGGTTTCAAAAATTGTTCGAACCTACTCTATGGGTGTGGCCTCCTTTGTGGGAGTGGCTTGCCGCAGCACTGGCATGCATAAGAATAGGATGTAAACTTGTTTTTTAAAAGGCATCTTTGGTTTGCGTTAAAACAACTTCAACACACGCCATGTTCTGATTGCACCACAAACGCAGTAGTCATCCTTACCTTTCACAGAGGCCCTGAGTTTTATAAATATGAGCGTGATAGTGTAGAGTAATCATATCCAAGGACCAGTGGTAGGTTTCAAAAAACTTTGGACCCTCTTCTGTCGGTGTGGCCTGCTTTCCGGGTCCACTGGTGGAACCTCTTCTGACCGGTTCGGTAGATTTGACGAACCGGTTCTACCGAATAGGTGCGAACTGGTAGGAGCCCCCACCTCTTCCTCAATGTGAAGACCTCTGTGGATCTATATTTAAATGGAGTGGAGCATGCAGGTTTCACTTATTGGCACCTGACTGGGAAAGATCTTGTGATGTGATGAATAATTAGTACAGATACCAACTTAATCAGTAAATGCTACGAAGAAGACAAATTCCATGTTGGAATTCATTAGGATGGGACCTGAAAGCAAAACTGTTTATATATAGTTGTATCCTTACAAAATCTAACATGCAGTCATATGTGGAATACTGAATGCAGTTCTAAGTACTACAATCTAGAGTAACTCAATTAACCTCAGGAGAGGTTTAGAGAAAGATTAGACCACATGAAATATGTGTGCTTGTATCCCACTGTTACTCAATTTTCCAAGATGTCATGATGGCCAACAATATAGACAATTTAAAGGGGAATAAGAAAACATGGATCAGACCACCAGTAACAATAGTATAGCCAGGATGAAACACAATATACCTTCTAGAGCTGGCTGTTGTAGAAAACAGGTGTGCTTCCTGAGGTTACTACATTTATGTCCTCTTGGTGGTCTTTCCAGGGGCATCTGGCTGACGTTTGTGAGAAGGAGATGCTGGATCTGGAATACAATTGTACTGTGTATTCTAACTTCTTCCAAGATTGTAAACAATAAAGGGAATTGCTTCTCTCTGTGTTTCAAAGTCTTTTGATCAGACCAAGGCAACCTATTCATATAAAACTGGTCTTTTTGTTTACCAGTATTAAAGCTGTCTCCTTTAAAGAAAACTTTAAGCCTTAATGGTCTCATTTTATCATTTATAGACCATTTTTTTCTGTGTAAGTTTTATTCTGTTAATAGATAAACTGGTGTATACCAGTTTGATATTATTGTTTTTCTGATTCTCATCGTAAACTGAATAGCTCTTTTCCTCTGGTCTTTCTGGTTTCTTCAAATGTTGTGCTACTAAGGATGAAAATACTCCCGTGAGCACGCATAGGCTGGCTCTGACAATGCTGATAAAAATTGTGAAGTCTCTGGGCTGTGCATATGGCTGTGGAGAAGGTCACCGAGGGCTCTCTGGAGACCGTCTGAGACATCAGGTATAAAACTGCCAAAGGATAGAAAAGAAGTTGCCTCCAAATATCTTCCCTTTTCAATCCATAATATTTGGATACCACGGATTTCAATAGCTTTCCAGTAGTTAACTCTGAAGCCTGTGCTTAGGGCTTTAGTCATATATCAACATACTGGTTAGTGTTGTGGCCCAGCAAGAGCCGTTGGAGCTGCAAACAGACTCCGCCAGCGAGGAGCCTTATGAGTCAGCTCTAGAGGATGTGGAGGACCCTGGACAGGGTTCCGACTCCGAGCAGGGCGCAGAGAGGCTGGTTGGCCACCAGGAGGTGCCTGAGGCATGGAGCAGCGGTGAGAGCCGAAGGGAGTGTGCTCCTGACATCATGCCTTGGAGTAGTGACGAGGAGACAAGGGAGGTAGTCCTGGATGCCCGGCAACGCCAGGCAGATTGACGTAGAAAGCAGCTACGCAGTTACTAAAGATAATTGGACCCAGGTGATTGTAATTAGGCTCCTCTCAAGATAGTATTTAAAGAGAGACTGGGAGGAGTCTGGTTTTGCAGGAGTCAACGTCATTCCTAACGCTGGAGAAGCTGTTATCTGTCGAAGTCTGAGTTGCTGCCAAGGTTCTTATCTGTTTGTTATGCTTGGCTTTCAGCCACCGAGGTTTTGGTTTCTTGCTAATAAAGTGCTGTGAAATTCCAGTTAAGCTTGTCTCGGCATTCGTTACTGGATGGAGGAGGGGGTCAGAACAGGTTATTATGGTTTTGATAATAGAAAGACAGGTATGGAAAAAATTTCTAGTGTTTAAAGCATATCTACATTAGAGAAACCATTTTAGCTTCAAATCAACCATGAATGTTTAGAATAATGTGAATAGTGATAGCACAAAAGAGAAGAACAGCTTATCAGAACAGCTCCTACCATAACAACGAAGTAAAACAAAAAAATTGATTGTGTATTGTAGTGTCTAGTCATTAAAAATCTATCAGCCTCAACTAGTTTCTTATCTTAACCCATGTTGCTAAGTAGCTGCCTATGCATTTGTCTTTTAAATTGTAGTGCACATGTATTTAATTTTAATTTCTTGTAGCTTACATACAGTCTTATCCCTAATAGCAATAGCAATAGCAATAGCAGTAGACTTATATACCGCTTCATAGGCCTTTCAGGTCTCTCTAAGCGGTTTACAGAGAGTCAGCATATTGCCCCCAACAATCTGGGTCCTCATTTTACCCACCTCGGAAGGATGGAAGGCTGAGTCAACCCTGAGCCGGTGAGATTTGAACCGCTGACCTGCTGATCTAGCAGTAGCCTGCAGTGCTGCATTTAACCACTGCGCCACCTTGGCTCTAAACCTTTATTCCTCTGCAAGCTTTGGGTCCAGTAAGTCATTGTATCAATAAACATAGGAAGACAATTGTTTAAATCCTCTCTAGTTATTTTGTGAAGTTCATTGGGTACTGTTTTTAACTACTCGGGAACTAACAGGTTGAAATTCACTATGGTCTTCGGTAATTATTACCACCAGAACCTAAGTTTGGCATTCTTAAAACCTTTCTTAACAGGCTCAGAACTGCCTTACAAAGTTATATAAACTGGATAAGATGCAGTTTCGTCAGACAATGAGAGATTATGTGAATAAAGATTCATTGAACAACGTGGTGGATTTTTTACATGCTTTGCTAGGATTTTGCATGGAGCCAGTTACGGACAGTAAGTATAGAGTATCATCCTTAGCATTCAGCTTTCCTGTAGATGTGTGCCTGAATGTATTAATTTGTGTATGTGCAATGTGTGTGTTTAACTTTTTGTTTGTTTTAATTGAATGAAACATGGGCACTTTGTCTTCACTCCTTTTTTATATTGCCAAGTTCATTTTGGAGTACACCCTCCCCCCCCCGCTGTGGTTTTCCAAAGTAACAATAGCAATAGCAATAGCGGTTAGACTTATATACCGCTTCATAGGGCTTTCAGCCCTCTCTAAGCAGTTTACAGAGTCAGCAAATTGCCCCCACAGTCTGGGTCCTCATTTCACCCACCTCGGAAGGATGGAAGGCTGAGTCAACCTTGAGCCAGTGAGATTTGAACAGCCAAACTGCAGAACTGCAGTCAGCTGAAGTAGCCTGCAGTGCTGCATTTAACCACTGCGCCACCTCGGCTCACAAATCCCTCCTCTGGATGGAGAATGCTATTGCAGATCAGGAATTGCTGAGTTCAGGTGTTGCAAATGTGTATATCACTGTTTTTCTGAAATTTAACCATGCAGTTTAAGTGTTTTATTTTGCATTTTGCAGACAAGGCTGGTTTTGGAAATAACTTTACCACCATGGACAACAAATCTACAGCCCAAAGTATTGAGGGCATTATTGTCAGCGCTATGTTCAAATGTCTAATCACTCGCTGTGCCTCTACTACGCATGAACTCCACAGTCCTGAGAATCTGGTAAGGGCAACTTTCCTTTTCACTCAGTTACGAGAGGTTTTTAAATACTAGATTTTCTATTCTCAATATAAATTGTCGAATTGTACCGCCTTCTTTCAAGTGGAAAGACAAAATATTAACTGTTAATTTTTTAAAAAAAAAATTAATAAATGTTGGCTGGTAAATTTTAGAAAATGTCACGCGGTTTAGTAGAACAGGAGAGAAACAAATTCCCTTTGGATTTGTATTTAGTCATTCATATGGCTTGAAAAAGTCATTGCTGTGTTGTTCAAGTTGGCAATTCTTCGACCTTTTCTTTCAACGTTTCCAGGCAGTTTTCTATTAATTCATTGCTGAAATTTATTTCATGGCAACAGAAGAGTTTTTTAGAGTTTAGAGTTTTATTTCATTTGTATGCCGCCCTTTTCCCTAAGGGGACTCAGGGCGGCTCACAACTCAAAAAGGGAAGGGGGGGAATACAAACAATTTAACAACAACACAAAACAATACATAGTTAAAAAGCACAACAATCATACCATTCGAGATAGGGGCAGCGAATCTTTAGCCCCAGGCCTGTCGGAACAGCCAGGTCTTAAGGGCTATGCGGAAGGCTTGGAGGGTGGTGAGGGTACGAATCCCCACAGGGAGTTCGTTCCAGAGGGTCGGAGCAGCCACAGAGAAGGCTCTCCTCCGGGTAGTCACCAGTCGACACTGGCCGGCGGATGGGATTCGGAGGAGGCCTAGTCTGTGGGATCTAATCGGTCTATTGGAGGTGATCGGCAGCAGGCGGTCTCTCAAGTACCCAGGTCCAATACCATGAAGGGCTTTATAAGTGACGACTAGCGCCTTGAAGCGTATCCGGAGACCAATAGGCAGCCAGTGCAGCTCGCGGAGGATAGGTGTTACGTGGGTGAACCGAGGTGCACCCACTATTGCTCGCGCGGCTGCATTCTGGACAAGCTGAAGTCGCCGAATACTCTTCAAGGGCTGCCCCATGTAGAGCACGTTGCAGTAGTAGAAGGCCTGAAACTTGAGAGAAAACAGAAAAAAGGAAGTGTTTGTATGTTGGAAGCCTAACAAACCGTCTCCCCTCCCCTGTTCCCCAACAAATGACATTCTGCTGGTTTCAGGGTTTGTACTGTGACATTCGACAACTGGTACAGTTCATCAAGGAGGCTCATGGAAATGTTTTCAGAAGAGTAGCCCTTAGCGCTCTTTTGGACAGTGCAGAAAAGTTGATTCCAGGAAGAAAAACAGAAGAAAATGCTGAACAAGAACCCAAACCACCAGGGAGTAAAAAGTATGTATCTCGACTGGAAAAGCCATTAAGATGCTTGAATGGTGTAGTAAGGTCAGCCTTACCCAAGGCCTACTTGTCCGCCTTGCTTTTGGGGAGAAGATGAATCATGTTAATACTATTTGCTCTAAAAATCCTCCCTTCCCTAAAGATAGTCTTGTGGTATTCATAAACTGAAGATAGCACAGAAATGTGCTTTAATTTCATTCAAATGCATAGGATTAAAGCACAGTTAAGAACTGCGTTCAGGTTACTCAGCTGAAGTTTCAAGTTTATTAGAATTTGTATGCCGCCCACTCCCATAGGGACTCTGGGCAGCTCACAACAGACAAGAAACATTTAATTTAAAAAAATAGAGATTAAAAAATAAAAATACAGTATTAAAATTCATGTCACCCATTCCATCTAAATGGGGCTGGATATCAATCAACAGCCCCAGGCCTGCCGGAACAGCCAGGTCTTGACGGCTTTACGGAAGGCCAGGAAAGTGGTAAGGGGCCGGATCTCTGCAGGTAGATCGTTCCACAGGGCCGGTGCAGCAACAGAGAAGGCCCTCCCCCGGGGAATCGCCAAGTGGCATTGTCTGGCTGACGGCACCCGGAGGAGGCCCAACCTGTGCGATCTTGAAAAGCTGTTCTACAAAATATTATTTTTATACAACATAGGAGAATAGGATACTGGATTAAGTAGACATCTCAGTCATTTATCTATGAAGAGGGATGATCTGCTTCATGTCAATATGGCACACACTCGGGTTATAGATCCATGTTCTCTGTCATGGCTGCAATTCTACTTCTAGCTTCACATCAGATCTTGCGGGCCTGATATTTTCAATCTGGGCAGGGAAGTGAGTGCTTGGAACGTGAGGAAAGGATGGGTTGGCATTGGGGAGTGAAGCTGTGCCAGCCCTGATCCTGAGTCGCACGAATCCAGCAGCACCAGGTCAGCCAAAAGGAATGTGGAGATGGTGAAGGGACTGTTTCCAAAACAACCTGAGAACTTCTAATAGGACATTGACTGATAACAGGGGTTGGCCAGAGGGAAAAAAAAGGGGGAACTTAATTGCATTGTTTTCACATGAAGCCAACAGATTCTGCTTTGAAAAAAATCTGTAACCACTTTGTTCTTAGTAAAGTATATGCTTGAGGAGAAAAATAATGCGCCAGGGGTCTTTCTTTGCTAACTAGTTCAAGTGAGATGGATAACATTCCCATTTGTTTTTCCAATTAAACATGGAAGTATTTTTTCTAACAACTGTTTCATACACAACTTTTTCTGATTTATCCATTATTGTATGGAATTGGCCCCAATATATATATAGGCTAATTCTATTTATCTGTCTCTGTCTATATACGCACACACATATATAAGCAATATATATATATATATATATATATATATATATATATATATATATATATATATATATGTGTGTGTGTGTGTGTGTGTGTGTGTGTGTGTGTGTGTGTGTGTGTGTGTGTGATATTTGTGCTGATAAATAACAAATGACAATATATATATATATATATATATATATATATATATGTGTGTGTGTGTGTGTGTGTGTGTGTGTGTGTGTTTATTTGTGCTGATAAATAAATAAAGGGAGACTAGTATAGATCTATTTCAAGCTATTTAGCTCTCATCAGCTAGCCATACCAGTTAGCTTCCTCCCATAATTGGGGCTTACCAGGGGTTGTGACTAGATAGATAGATAGATAGATAGATAGATATAGATAGATTAGATATAGAGATAGAGATAGAGATAGAGAGATAGATAGATAGATAGATAGATAGATAGATAGATAGATAGATGATAGATAGATAGATAGATAGATAGATAGATAGATAGATAGATAGATAGATAGATAGATATATCTTTTACTAAGCTAGAGCCAAGATGCATTTACATATATCTGTCCATGTGGAGAGAAATTCCAATATGATAGAACACACAATTTTTTAAAAAAAGAATCTGCCCGAAAATTGTGGTTAACTCTATCCCTTTTTGTAATGGAATCCTATACATATTTAGTCCCATATAATTATAAGCTAATTAAATCCCATTTAACTTAATGAGAAGCATTCTTGAATTTACATTAAATAGGCACACTTACAAATCAGATAATATTGGTATATTTTCATGCCCCTTGACTGCTGTTGCCATTTATGATTGATATACGAAGTACTGATGGGAGGAGAAAATTCTGTTTTAGAAATACTTTAAAAATAATATCGAGAAGCTAAACAGGAATAAATGCAATATGTTATTGTTCCTCTGACTAGTAGCTTTGTCCTTGTAGATCTGAAGTAGGAAGTGTTGTTATTGATAAAGGACAGCTGTCTACTGCTCCTGATGAATGTCGCGGCTATATCGCAGGTCGTCCAATACAAACTCCTGAGCAGTAAGTAAACTGATCAATAAAGTGTATTTTAATCAACAATCAATAGCAATAACAATAGCAGTTAGACTTATATACCGCTTCATAGGGCATTCAACCCTCTCTAAGCGGTTTACAGAGTCAGCATATCGTCCCCACAGTCTGGGTCCTCATTTCACCCACCTTGGAAGGATGGAAGGCTGAGTCAACCTTGAGCCGGTGAGATTAGAACCGCTGAACTGCAGATAACAGTCAGCTGAAGTGGCCTGCAGTACTTCACCCTAACCACTGCACCACCTCGGCTCATCAGATTACATACAAACATGATTTAAAAAGCAAAAACAGCACTGTTCAGACTTGAATCAGCTGGTTTCCTCGTTTTCATTGTAGTAATGTAGAAGTTAGCTATTATAGCTGAGATAAAGAGATTCACACAATAATTATATGGAAGTTGTTTCTCAACTACGCCTGCTCTCTGCACTGCTAGCAGTATAGAATATTTTATTCTGCCTAGCCTTAGGCAAATCATATCCACCGTCTCAACACCTCCCTAATTTACTACATAAAGATTATTACTTTATTAGAAATATTATATACTATCCTCTTAGTGTCTACCGTCCTACTTTACAAGGGTCACAAAATCCAATTATTGATATCTTTTTTAGTAGATTGCTTTTATGATGATAGGTTTATGTCTTATTCCCTCTTCTAAAATTAGCCAAACACAACTTCCAGTGACCAGGGCGCAGGAGAAGATTAGAAAAGATAAAAATGCTGCCCTATTTTATTTTATTTTCCAGTCTACTAAGTTTTACCAGCTATGTAATTCTTTCACAGCGATGAACAAATGCAAGGAGCAGCCTTAGGGCGTAAGGACTTCTGGCGGAAAATGTTTAAATCTCAGAGTGCAGCTAGTGATACCAGCAGCCAGTCGGAGCCAGACACTTCTGAATGCACAACTGCCC
Organism: Thamnophis elegans; assembly: GCF_009769535.1. NCBI lineage: Eukaryota > Metazoa > Chordata > Lepidosauria > Squamata > Natricidae > Thamnophis > Thamnophis elegans. The sequence continues at coordinate 3,210,949 of NC_045541.1, read as the reverse complement.
ACTCAGGAATCACCACCGAGAGGCGCTCCCGCTCCCGCTCCCGCCGGATCTCCCTGAGAAAGAAGCTCAAACTCCCACTAGGTCATTCAATTATTGGTTTGTTAGATGTTGTGCCTTTTCTTCAGGAGCATGTGGGGATTTATTTTCTTTTTTTAACCCCATAACTTCAGCAACGAAAGCGACAGAGATTGTCCCAAAGTCATCCAACCAGATTCCATAGTTGAGGTCAGACTTGATCTCCATTAATTCTCTCCACACAGGAAGCCTTTTACGTGAAGATACTTTGTCCTGCTATTCTGTATCTTTTAATTTTTCCCCATCTTCCTTCATATGACTCCAAACATTTTGTTTAGATGTTAGGAATCGAGTCCTTAGTACCAGTAATGAGAGATGTACATTATCCAATTAGTAGAGTCAGAAAGATATTCAAACCTATGCTTTCTGTACTACAGGGAATTGGCTGAAACGTTCATCAATTTCTGGTCTGGCAGATGGTGTAGAAGATCTTCTGGATATCAGTTCTGTGGATCGTCTCTCTTTCATCAGGCAGAGCTCCAGGGTAAATATCTACCTTTCTACCATCACTCTTTTTTTAATATAAAAAGCTATCTAATAATGAATGTGCATGTTTAGTTTTATGTGTATCCATACCAATGGTGGGATTCAGCCAGTTCACACCTATTTGGGAGAACCGGTTGGTAACTTTCTAAGTAGTCCAGAGAACCGATTGTTGGAAGAAATCTCCTTTTCTTTTTTTCCCACTTTGCAGGGCTAATCCTGTAAGGAAGGCAGGAAGGAAACATTCTGGTGTTGTTTCTAGCTTAATCTTTATTGCCCTGCTTACAGAAACTGCCTCTCTGGTTAACCCTTATTACCATTGTCACAGCTAAGGCGAAGTGCCCATCGACCTGAGTGACATTGACTTGGCCACGCCCACCCAGTCACATGACCACCGAGCCCCACCTACCCAGATGTTCATTAGGGCAGAGAACCGGTTATTAAATTATTTGAATCCCACCACTGGAATTGAGCTACACCTTCAGTTGCATTTCTCAAGCATTTTAATTTCCCATCATTATTCTCCACATTGCCAGCTTATTGTAAATTGCAAGGAACCCAAATATGAAAATATGGGTTTATAGGTTTTGTTGTTTTATTGGAGCTAAATTTTGCTTTACTAGAAGCTAAAACTTAATTCAAGGATGAGGATTTTTCTGAACAAGCAAAGCAATAAAGTAATTCGAAAAATAATGCAGCTCATAAAATATTTCTACAGGCAGAGAAAATGAAGCCACTGACTAGCTTTCTTAGCCCACTGCTTATCTCTCTCTTCAGTGACTAGTTTTCCTTAAGAGTCATGAGGTAAAAGGATAGATATATTAAGCCTTAAGGAGAGAGAGGGATGGAGGAGAATGAAGGAAGGTTGTTTTGCTCCTACTTATTCAGCTGTGATTCCCTCAACATGGTTCTCTTCAGTGGTGGGTTTCAAAAAATTTTGGAACCTACTCTGTGGGTGTGGCCTCCTTTGTGGGAGTGGCTTGCTGGCCATGTGACCTGGTGGGAGTGGTTTGTCGGCCATGTGTTTTCTTTCTCTCTCTCTCTCTCTCTCTCTCTCTCTTTCCTTCCTTTTGTCTCTCTGTCCCTTTTTCCTTTTTTTCTTTCATCTCTCTCACTTTTTCTTTCTTTTTTCTTTTTTTATTTATTTCTTCCTTTCTTCTCTTTCTCTCTCTCTCTCTCTCTCTCTCTCCTTCCTTTTGTCTCACTGTCCCTTTTTCCTTTTTTTCATCTCTCTCACTTTTTCTTTCTTTTTTCTTTTTTCTTTATTTCTTCCTTTCTTCTCTTTCTCTTTCTCTTTTTCTTTTTCTTTCTCTTTCTCTTTCTCTCTCTCTCTCTCTCTCTCTCTCTCTGTGTGTGTGTGTGTGTGTCAGTGGTGGGTTTCAAAAAATTTTGGAACCTCTTCTGTAGGTGTGGCCTGCTTTCCGGGTCCACTGGTGGAACCTCTTCTAACCGGTTCGGTAGATTTGACGAACCGGTTCTACCGAACAGGTGCGAACTGGTAGGAACCCACCTGTGGTTCTCTTTATGGAGATATGGGCTTTAAAATATTACTAATAAGGGAGAATATTTATTAAGAAGAATATTTTAAAATGCTATGTTTACATCAGCAATGAAAACAATGAAATAATGCTTCTTTTCATATTTAGGTGAAGTTTACTAGTGCTGTGAAGCTATCAGAAGGTGGGCCTGGAAGTGGAATGGAAAATGGGCGTGAAGAAGAGGAGAATTTCTTCAAGCGTCTTGGTAAATGGCACACCTGCCGAAGACACCCATCCAGGCTCCATCACACAGAAGAAAAAGATGGTTAGAAATCAGGGTTCTGTTTCTTCAGTCCTTTTTATAAAACTTTTAACTTTTTCTTCTTCCTTCTTTTTTTTTTTTTTTTAAAAATTATCTTCTTTCTTTAATTCACCTTTAAAAACATATTTTCTGGACCCAGTTTTGTTTTCTATGGCTTTATATATTTTGTTTTTTCATTTCTTCTTATATCATTTTTTTTTTTAAATTTTCATTCAATTCTAGCCAAGAAGAAAAAAAGCATATATGGGCCAATACATTTAGATAAGGCAAAATTGACCTTTCAAGAAATCAAATCCACCATTTGGGAAAATATGAAATTTGGAACAAGCTATCTGGTTCAAACATAGTATGCTAATATTTCACTTAGCTCCTTGATGTGAAATGTTAGATCTGCCCACCAGCTTTTATTCCCCATTATTGATCATCTACATTTGCAGTAAAATTCAGCACTGATGAAATGGAAAACCCTGTACAAATGTGTTTTAATTATCTCTTTTCTTCTGTGTTTCGTTGTCTCGTGTCTTCATGCCATTTCTTATAAAGATGCGGTCCTTCATTCTTAGCAAAACTATGAATGACGTTGAAACAATTATATGACAAATATGATTGATTACTTTATTATTTTTAAGGAAACAAGTTTTTTGCCTCTAAACAAGGTTAGGTCTTTTCTGTTTAGATTTAAGCAACCTTGCATCTTGTTATTTCCCTGTTTTTGCATTGAAAAATGGACACAGCATCCCAATGGATTTAGTTGGCTTTTTCATGGAACTTTACATGACTCAACATTACATATTGCTTATACTTCATTAAACATGGAAGTAATGTCACTACCTCATTTAATCATTGCTCCATCATAAAATGCCTTTCTATATAAAGAAAATGATGTTTCGGATGAAGACATATGACATATGATTATTGGTATATCTTAATGTGTTAATCGAAGTATTTGGGCTCTTTCTGGGTATCCTTCCAAACAGCTACCCAGAAGAATAATTTACTTTCCCCCCCCCCCCCCCCCCCCCCACAATTTATAGCAAAGCCTAATGCTATTATAAGCAATGAGATTTGAATATCTTTGCACTTTCAGTGAAAGATTTGAGATGGTTTTTAGGCAGGGAATGAATGCATATTATAATTCAGACCATGATTACTTTGTTAAAAGTCAAGCATGACTGCAGGAGATGGTGTTACATACCTCATATTTCAATTTGACATATTATTTGAGAAATATTTTTATTTCAACAGTGAATTTTTTATATTTTGTACAAAATCATTTAGCTTTTAACATAGACCAGCTTATCCAACAGTGGAAAATACCACTTTGTTTGGCTTTTGATTATGTGACAATAGGAGCAAATGGATAGTTTTAGTTCACAACTCAATAGCATGCAATATAAAGAGCTTAGTGATGTGCCAAGGAGTAACTTGTTTTCAGTGACGTGCGGTCAGCTTTAGGGCTGGTGAGGCAGCTTTTTAGACTTGTGGACTTCAACTCCCAGAATTCCACAGCCAGGCATGCTCAGTTCCGATTTAAAGCGACAGCATTTTTCCCCCTTGCAAAATAAGTTTTCCCATTTTTTTTCTTCTCCCTCCCCCTCCTTCCTCCCTCTCTCCCTCCCTCCCGCTCTCTCAAACAGACACACACACAGAGAGAAGTTGGATCCCTCTCTCACTCACTCACTCTCAAACACAAACACAGAAGTTGGATTGGATATATTTTCCAAAGGCTTGAAAGCAGCTCCTCTGCCATACCCCCCCCTTCCCCTCCTGCCTTCCGATCAAACTTTTTGAATTCCTCCCCCCTCCCCACACATGCACCTTTTCCAGCTGTTTCAGAGATGATTTCAACTCTGCTTCTGCCTGCCCTGCCCTCCCCGCATGAAAGGTCAAAGCTCTGAGTCAGACTGAGCTAGTTGCTCCCAGAGAACTCTAAAAAGCCTCTAAAAATGCCCTCTACAGGAGGCGAGAGAACCACGTGCCTCCTTTGCATACAATTTTTTTCGCTTTTTAAACCCTTGCTTAACTCTTAAAAGGCGAAAAATTGCTTATGCACAGGAGGCCCCTATTTCTCTGGCCTCCTCCTATAGTTAACACTAAGCACTGTTCCAAGTCACTGTGAATCTGGTAGCAACTACCTTGGCTTTAATTATTTTTAAAAAAAATCTTTAAAATTCTTTCCTTTTCCGCATGACTGGTGAGGCCACGCCTCCCCTGCCTCTAGTGACTGCACGTCCCTGGTTGTTTTAAAATAAAACGTAGAGGGAATGCATATATTATACAAACATTCTTAGGTTAGGTTCAGCTCAGCCTCGCAGAATATGAGTAACCCCAGGACTGCAACCTTGAATTATAAAATGCAATTACTTTATTTTTCAAACTATAAGATGCACCCCCCACCCACCCAAAAGTGTGGTGGGGGAAAATGTCTGTGTGTCTTATAGAGTGAATATTGCAGGGGGCAAGAGTGGGTTGGTGCAGCACCGATCAGTTGTTCTAGCAGCGGTGAGCGGGCAGCAGGGAATGCGCCATGGTGAACAGGCTGCAGCTGTGGCAAATGGGATGTGGCAGTGGCGAATGGGATGCAGCAGTGGCGAACGGGACACAGTGAATCAGCCGCGGCAACAGTGAGGATGCTAGCCAGATGAATACCAGATGGATGCTCCGAGGCAGAGGCAGATTTTTTTTCTTGTTTTAATTGATTGATTTGATTTAATTGATTTCCTGCTCTAAAGCTAATGTGCATCTTATATCGAGCCGAGGTGACGCAGTGGTTAGGGTGCAGCACTGCAGGCCACTTCAGCTGACTGCTATCTGCAGTTCAGTGGTTCAAATCTCACCGGCTCAAGGTTGACTCAGCCTTCCATCCTTCCGAGGTGGGTGAAATGAGGACCCAGACTGTGGGGGCGATATATGCTGACTCTGTAAACCGCTTAGAGAGGGCTGAAAGCCCTATGAAGCGGTATATAAGTCTAACTGCTATTGCTATTTCTATTGCTATTGCTATTGCAGTTCGGCTGTTCAAATCTCACTGGCTCAAGGTTGACTCAGCCTTCCATCCTTCCGAGGTGGGTGAAATGAGGACCCCGGACTGTGGGGGCGATATGCTGACTCTGTAAACCACTTAGAGAGGGCTGAAAGCCCTATGAAGCGGTATATAAGTCTAACTGCTATTGCTATTGCTAGTCCAGAGCGTCTTATGGTCCAAAAAATATGGTACTCTTACTCAATCTTACTCAAATGTTAGTTCATAAGTACAGTATTTGTAGTACAGAAAACTGGGGGAAAAACCAAGCAACCCCACATCATTCATTGAGTGAGCAATGGGTAGAACTCATAGAAATGGAACTGAATCAAATTGGAAAAAAAAAGAGAGAAGAATAATGACTAGGTGGCTCAGTGGCTAAGACACTGAGCTTGTCAGTCAGAAAGGTCAGCAATTCGTCATTTCGAATCCCTAGTACAGGTCTCATTCATTTTTTTGCTGAACTGTGAGGGATGAAAAAGTCATTTCCTGAATTACTGCCATTGTGGGTAATTGGTTGTCTTCTTCTTTCTAAGTAAAAGGAGAGTAGAGGGAGTATAAATCTGATTGATTTCCGACAGTCAGCCGATTGAGGAAATTAAGTTAGGGAACAGGGTTATGGCCAAAATTCAGGTAACCACCTGAAGATGGATCACAAGCAGTGATGGGTTTCAAATTTTTTTAAAACCTACTCTGTGGGTGTGGTCTCCTTTGTGGGAGTGGCTTGCCAGCCATGTGACCTGGTGGGAGTGCCTTGCCGGCCATGTGTTTTTTCTCTCTCTCTCTCTCTTTCTCTCTCTCTCTCCTTCCTTTTGTCTCTCTGTCCCTTTTTTCTTTTTTCTTTCATCTCTCTCTCACATCTTTTTCTTTCTTTTTTTATTCATTTATTTCTTCCTTTCTTTCTCTCTCTCTGTCTCTCTCTCCTTCCTTTTGTCTCTCTGTCCCTTTTTTCTTTTTTTCTTTCATCTCTCTCTCACTCTTTTTCTTTCTTTTTTATTCATTTATTTCTTCCCTCCTTTCTTTCTCTCTCTCTCTGTGTCTGTCTGTCTGTCTGTCTGTCTCTCTCTCTCTCTCTGTGTGTGTGTGTGTGTGTGTGGCAGTGGTGGGTTTCAAAAAATTTCGGAACCTCTTCTGTCGGTGTGGCCTGCTTTCCGGGTCCACTGGTGGAACCTCTTCTAACCGGTTCGGTAGATTTGACGAACCGGTTCTACCGAATAGGTGCGAACTGGTAGGAACCCACCTCTGATCACAAGCATGAATAAAATGATAATGACATGGATGCCTAGTTCTCTTGAAAACTGCACTCAAAGTGTATTCATCTATGGTTTTTTTGTCAGATTAAAAAGATGACTGCTGCAAAGATCAGTCCTCTACTTTTTATACATTAATGATCATTAAAGGAGAAAAAGCTTGTATTAGATGTGCAAATAATATAAAGTTGGAAAGAATTAACCATAAATCAGAGAATCTAGGTAAGTTAGAGAAGGGCCAAGGTGGCGCAGTGGTTAAATGCAGCACTGCAGGCTACTGCTAGATCAGCAGTTCAGCGGTTCAAATCTCACCGGCTCAGGGTTGACTCAGCCTTCCATCCTTCCGAGGTGGGTGAAATGAGGACCCAGACTGTTGGGGGGCGATATGCTGACTCTGTAAACTGCTTAGAGAGGGCTGAAAGCCCTATGAAGCGGTATATAAGTCTAACTGCTATTGCTATTGCTATTGCTAAGGGGGCGACAAAGATAACCAGAGACTAGAAATTAGGCCACATGAAGAAAGATTGAAGTTGAGTATGTTTAACCTTGAGAAAAGATTATTGCGGGAGATATGATAGTATTCACTATTTTTAAGTAGAGATTTTGATTCCTGCATTGAACAGAAAGGTTGCCTCTTCCAGTTTTATGACTGTATGAATAAGTTATGTAGGAAATAACACAGAAAAGAAGACTTACTCAAATTGAGTTATTTTCATAGATTACAAATTTTGACTCCTCCCTGAACATGGATATTAGCTTTTGTTAATATTTTTCTTTTCTGTTTTATATGTGTGGTGGTTTGTTGTGTCTTTGCCTTATTCCCTCATGCTTCCTGAGATGGGTCATTGTTTTAAAATGTCCTGACCAGTCAGAAAGTTAAATTTAATAAGTGCAAAGTTTTACACAAAGTGAAGCTATTTTCTTAAGCATCAAATCATTTCTCTGTTATAATAACCAGTTACGGTTGTGCCATCCAGATATATTTATTAATTACGCATGTCTTCTGTTTTTCTAGAAAGGATCTTAAGATTGGTACGTGTCATTCCTCATTTAAATACCAGCCGTGCAATCTAGGTTATGTTCAGAGGTGACATAATCCTGACCATTCATAAATCCATAGAATATGGGCTCAGGTTTCAAGATGACGCCTGACCTCAACATGCAACTTCTTTGAACATCCTCATAATACCTCTTCTTGATAACCTGTGAACTTCCTGCACATTTAGCAACACTTCTCTCATTCACTGCCCCAATGGTAGACTAATCATAATGTCCCAAGGATAGACCAGGCATAATTCATTTGTGGAAAGTTTTAAAATCAGCATTTTCACCCACTGTGATGAACTTTGGTCCAATGCAACTCTTGCATAAACCTTACCTATTTTTTTTTTGCTACTAGGTGTGAAGAAAATTTGTCCTAAAGGCTTCATAGAGTTTGTTGCCGTCATAGATACTCTGAATATATGCCTCTCTCATTTTGTCACGCTTGATGCTCGAGGACAGGGCAGATCAATAGATCAAGCAACATTTGCTTCAGAACTGTCAGTAGACCCAATGAATGTTTAAACATCCATGGGGGCTTTCTCTCTCCCCTCTCTCCCACCCTCCCTTTTGGGTTTTCTTTGAAGGTTGCCAGACTTATGAAGAGCATATGACTTCCAACCAAGAGGGAAACAAATGCAAGAACGTGGTGAATTTGGGAGCCATTCGGCAAGGCATGAAGCGGTTTCAATTTCTCTTAAACTGCTGTGAACCAGGAACAATCCCTGATGCTTCTATTCTTGCAGCTGCTCTTGATCTTGTAAGTCTCTATTCACTCGTTTACGGGTTCTGTTTATAATATTGAAGACTCTGGCTTGTGCTGGAGTATGGTAACTGCTGGGAGAGAGAAAACTAGAAAACGATGGGAATACTAATGCTAAGCACAATGACTAATACATTTTTTTTAATCCATCTGTAATTACGGTATGTCTTTCATTTTATTTGGATTTACGCTATGCCTAATGAAAACAATTCTTTTCTTATTCAAGCTCCACTTGTCACAACTCCACTTACCAAGCCTCTTATACAGTTATGTCATTTATAACTCTGACTAGACTAATTCCACGGAGTTCAGTTGATGTTATCAATAGTTAACACAAACCTATCAGCTATGAGCCTCAAATTATTCTCTGGAAAGTAAAGGGATAGCAATTTGAGGAAGTTTTCAGTATATTCTGCTTTATGAGTTATTTAAAGCCTGGGATTTGTGGATCCAAGGGATAAATAATCCATATCCCGTATAGATTGGAATCCAAAGAATCATTGTGCAAGGTACTTTTTGCTATTCTCTCATCTCATCCACCATTAATGCTCCTCACCAATTGCTGATTTTACAGCGATTGCCATTTAACATAGTATTTTGATGTTTAAAACCTTTGGTGTTGCATGATATATTTTGTAAGTAATTCTACCTATGCAGACATGTTCCCAATCACTAGCATCCTCAAGTCAGTAGTTCCTCAGGGATACGTTTTGACTTATTTCTCAAGCTCTGTTAGGATGTAGTTAGATTTAGGTTCATTTGGGATGACATTGAGAAAATAAGGTGTGAATTTTCTCTTTTGCACCCCTGTTTTCTCCTGACTGTGTTTTATTGCCTTCTATGTAATTGTACCAGTAGTCCCACATCTCAAGACATTACAGCAGAGGTGGGTTCCTACCAGTTCGCACCTATTCGGTAGAACCGGTTCGTCAAATCTACCGAACCGGTTAGAAGAGGTTCCACCAGTGGACCCGGAAAGCAGGCCACACCTACAGAAGAGGCTCCAAAAAATTTTGAAACCCACCACTGGTGGGTGTGTAATGTCCCGCAGTTATCTATGCATTAATAATGATCTAGTAATATTTCCTTATACATTTTAGGGACCTTTCCTTACATAATTGGTGTTTTCTTTCATACTTTGGGATTTCTAATTCTGGTTTCCATTAGTTGGCAATTGCTAAAACCAATCCCACGTGAAAAAGTATTGAAAGCCTTCTTGATTTTAATTGTCAATTATTTATTCCTGCGCATTGCAATATTTATTCATTTACATATCTCTGTTTTTCCACTGTTGTGCAAACACAATTCCAGCAGCTGCTAACATGTGTAAAATTAAATATATATTATACTCCCTTTCAAATAGCCAACAAATATTTCTGGTTTTAATTCCATATCTTGCTTACGATTGCTTCTAACCACTAACTTCTGAATAGCTACTTGGACCGACCTAAGTACTAATTCATAATTTCATATCCGGTCACATGGGCGGCAAGCACTCACATCCGGTCACATGGGTGGCAAGCCACTCCCACAAAGGAGGCCACACCCACAGAGTAGGTTCCAACATTTTTGAAACCCACCACTGCATTACAGTAAATATAGACTGAAGCCTGAAGTATATATAGGCTGAAGTTGAGGCCTAACACCACTACTGCCACTCAAAAAGCTCACCTCAGAGTATTTTGGGAGACATTTTGGTTAAAGCACAAAAACTAGGGGGAAAAAAGGAGATGGTGAATTCTGGTCCCACTGTAGGCATGAATGCTATCTGGCTGATCTTGGGCCAGTCACTCTGTCTCAGCCCAACCCATCTCACAGGATGGTTTTTAGGGAAAATACGAGGAGGGGGGAATATTAGGTATTCCCTGTCTTGAGTTATTTAGAAAGATAGGTTAATGAACAAATAAATAAATATATCCCTGAGGCAACATGAGCCTTGGGGAATGGCACAATGTTCCTGTGGCTCAGCGCTCTCCAGGATCTGGAGACCATTTTCTCCCCAGGCAGTCTTCTCTTTCTGTTGACAGGCCTCTGCGGACTACCAGAGGCACTTCTGGATCAAACCAGGTCTTTGTTTTGAAGGGGAACTGTGCAATCTCTGAAAACTACACAAAAGCAGGCACCATTCTCATGCAATTTTCAGGGGCTCCAGAGATTATGCGAGAGCACATCCCATTCTCCTGCAGCCTTCACGGCCTTCAAAAATCATGCGAGAATGAGGCACGATTGGGCTAGAGCCATTGTTGGGTGGTGTGTCATCTTTGACACTTGTGATGGAAGATTCACCATATCCTCTAGACATTTTGAATTCTCTAGACCAGTGGTCTCCAACGTTGGCAACTTTAATACTTGTGGACTTCAACTCCCAGAGTTCCTCAGCCAGCAAAGCTGGCTGAGGAACTCTGGGAGTTGAAGTCCACAGGTCTTAAAGTTGCCAAGGTTGGAGACCATTGCTCTAGACATTCAGGTCCCTTCATTTGAGGAAAGCAACTAGACTTTCCTCCTTCTCTCTTGCTCTGCCTTAATTTCATGTTGCCTTTACATGCGGACAGCCATTAAAAAAAAGCATGCTAATATCTAGAGAAGAGTTTCCGGAATATTCACCAAGGAAACCTTCTGCAAGTCTCCTGGTATGAAACACCACCCCATCCCACCCCGCCCCGCCACATACATTTTTGATTACTTTATATTTTTCTTAGAGAATACTTTTTCTGATTTGTAACCTTGTTTTCAGTGCTTAGGAGAATGTTCATCAATATTGTACCAATGAGGGTCCTATTGACACCCACTCTATGAAGAAGCAACAGCAATTATTTGTGAGGGGCAAGAGGAGATCAAATACCCACATGCCTAATCCCTCTCCTTGCATTGTACAGGTGACATCTTACAAGTGTCTGAAGAGGGCTTAAGTGATATTGGTATCCCTGATCACATTATGTTTGTCCTTTCTGCAATGCAGAATAAGAGGTCCTATATCCTTCTGGCTTCTTATGCATATACCTAGGAAATGTTAGCAGGAGGAATTCAGACCTTCTGGCTTTCAAGGGAACATGTTACATAGGGAGGCAAAGATCCGTTTCCCAGAGTCCAAGTCCTTGTGTTTCCTCTGTAAGCACTTTCTGTGGGATCCCTATGTCCACCCAGAAAGCTGCTTGCTTCATTCCAAGATGATTCTCATTAACTCCAATGAATGCTGCAATTCTCTCAGGAACTATACAAGTCTGCATACTCTGAAGCATAAATTAACTTTAACTTTCCTAATGACAATCAACTCTTTTTCCCTCTCCCCAAATTCTGAAGTTTTTTCTCTATCCTTTGATCTACGTGTTCAATTCATTATTCAGAAACTTTTTGCCATTATATGAAGCTGTCAAAGAAAGTGGTGGTTTTTATGTTTATTGCTGTTTTCACCATCTTTAAGCTACATTGTACAAATACTGTAATAGCAGCAGGAGGCAGCTACGTAAGCAAATTATGAGGAAAATGTGCATCTCATTTTGAATTTTGCAGCCTTGCCTTGCTTTGTTTCTGTGGACAATGAAAGTGGGTACTTATGGTTCTTTTCAGCTATGCAGCTTGTGGCTAAGTCATTTCTCTTCATTTGTGATGTGTTTCTCTGTGGTGTGAGTTCATCCTTATCCATTCTGTCAAACATCTTCATCTTTCTTCTCTTGCTGCTTCTTCAGATTGCTCTGGGTGTAAGGTAAGCTACTGTAACGCCTTTGCATAATGTTCTGAGATTCAGCATGTTGACCCTAATTGTAATGTGGATTACATTTGTTTCATATAATTTGAGCCAACAGAAAGCCATATCATGGATCCTCAGTTGAGATAAGACCTTGAGGCATTAGATGTAGTTGAAATAGCTCTTGTGATAAAGGTTTGAGGGCTGATGCTTAGAACTGTAGAGAAGAGCCAAGCATTTCAATCAAAACTATGTTCAATTGAACAGAAAAAAAGCAGATATGACTCCCCCACTGTCCCCTTTGGATCTGTGGAGATAGATTTACATTCAGAGTTACAGATTCATTTTTTTCCATTTAATTTTAAATTTTCACATTACTTAAACTTTTAAATACATAAGCATTGGTAGTTGCAGATTCGATTGTTGAGCTAATATGGGCTGGCTCAACACAGAATTGTAGGTATAATGGCCTCTTTGGGTTGCACAACATAACAGAAGAGTAAATATAAAGAATAATTAATTTTATATTTATAAAAATATAAACATTAAACTCACTCTTCGTCTTACTGCAGCTAAGGAGGCATAAGAGAAAAAAATCTTTTGTATTTGCCTTGTTTGCTCCAGTGAAATTAGTCAACGTGAAACAAGATGGGGAAGTTCAGCTTTTTTGCAGGCAAGAAGGAAATTCTTATGTCAATCAGGAAGTTTAGTGGAAAAAAAGAAATGTAATGATTATTTACAGTGTGAGTTCGTGTATTAATTACATGAATTAAATAATACTGATTCTCATTTGGTAATAGCTAGATACAAATGCAGGCTCCGTTGGATTTATGTATGAAAGCAGACAAATCTGGCATCATGTTGTTTGGATTAAGTAACAAAGAGCTGAAGCACACTGAGTACTGAACGTGTATGAAACTGGATTATGCGGTTGTTCGGTGTGATGTGAATAAACCCTAGATTCCCCTTCTCCCCGTGTGTATTGTGTAATTATGCATTGCTTTGTCTGTGCCATAGTTTGAGTTGAATTCCACTCATTTGCCAATATATTTGTGCAAATTTTGAAAAAAAAATCTCTATGGATTATAGAGATTGGAGAAAAATCCTTCAGTTTACAATTTAATCTGAAGTTACCTAATTTGCATTTCCAGAACTATATACAAAATAAAATGTGTAATATTTTAATGACAACATTTTTCAAGATTGTTCTTTTTGTTTTTGTTCTATGAACAGGAACAAAAATGTGTTTAGTGGTGGAAATAATGTTCCAAAGCTGATTATAACTGATGTATAACTATATATGTTTTGGAAAGTATATACAAAACAGGTATATACAGTATATGCATTTGAAAATGCAAATTTAATTTCCACGTTACCTCTAATTAATTAATAAATTAATGGGATATTACAAATTAACTTTCAGCAGACAGATTAGTCCCTCTGTAATAAAAGAAGGAAGGGAGAATAATCAAAATAGCTTTTATTGTACTGACAAATTATGAATTGGTATTGCCTTGGAATGAACTGATCTAATATTTGATTCCTTTTATTAGTTTTATTGTTTTAAATGTGATTTTGTATTGTGTAAAACCGCCTTGAGCAAATAGGCGTCAATATAAATTCAATAAATAAATAAAAATAAATAAGCGGTAATAATTGGTAAAATTCTCATTTTTACAGACTCATGTTTCTTACAAACAATATATTAACATTTGAAAAATGTATTTATTTTTATTCTTTTCCTTGATTTTTGTAGCAATCTCATTTATATTAGTATAAAATAGTGCAAAACTTTAGTTTTTTTAGTATCCTATCCTTTAATATCTCTTGGAATACTAATTATTGTTTTAGAAAATATTTTTTATTGAAAAAGTCTGGTCATAATACATTGTCTTTTACAGTTTAGATCCATGGTAGTCAGCCTGGTCCCTACCGCCCACTTGTGGGTGTTCCAGCATTCATGGTGGGCGGTAGGGTTTTGTCCATACTGAAGCGTTTTCCTTTTTTAAATGTAATTGACTTCCCTACTTTATAAATCACCGTACTGTGGAACTGGTGGGCGGTTAGAAAATTTTACTACTAACAGAGATACAAAAGTGGGCGGTAGGTATAAAAAGGTTGACTACTCCTGGTTTAGATCAGTGGTTCCCAAACTTGGCAACTTTAAGACTTGTGGACTTCAACTCCCAGAATTCTCCAGCCAGCTGGCTGGAGAATTCTGGGAGTTGAAGTCCACAAGTCTTAAAGTTGCCAAGTTTGGGAACCACTGGTTTAGATGAAGCCATTATTGTGTACCTCCTATCAATACATTTTGAACATTGCTCAAGTGCCAAAAGAGGCTGTTTAGTTTAGTTTAGTTTTGGTTTTAATAACATTTATATGCGCCCGATCCCGAAGGACTCCGGGGCTTACAACACAACAATAATCAAAGAAAAAAAAATAAATACAGGGAAGAAAAATAGATATAAAATAACACATCATGCACTCTAATCTGAATGGGGCTGGACGTATTTTAGGGTCAACAGCCCCAGGCCTCCGGCTGCCCTTCTTAACTGATAAGCCCGATAGGTCCAAGTTATCTATAATATTTGTTTCATTTACATTTGCTTGAAACAGCATTGTACTTTTTTAAAATAAAATAAAAATGAAACGTGACCCACAGAGTCTTTACGCTGTTTTTTTTCAACCTGCTAGTTTTCATCTTAAGGATATTCTGGTAATGCATTTTAGGAAGCACCAGTGGTGGCAAGGGCAGCCCTTTTCCTGGAATGTGCTCGCTTGTTCACCGCTGCAACCGGGGCAACTGGCCAGAATGGATGAAGGGGCATCATGTGAATATTACTAAGAAAGGCCTTTCTCGCGGGCGCTCTCCGATCGTGGGGAATAAACGAAACCAGAAGTTACAGTGGAGCGCAGCCAAGCTCTTCTACCAGTGGGAGAAGTAAGTTTCAGTCTTTCCTCTCACCTTCTCTCCCTCCTTTTCTTACCAGTCAGCATTATTATATTACTATTATTACTATTATTACTATTATTACTATTATTACTATTATTACTATTATTACTATTAGTACTATTAGTACTATTAGTACTATTAGTACTATTAGTACTATTATTACTATTATTACTATTATTACTATTATTACTATTATTACTATTATTATACAATTGTATCACAGCGGCCAGTTGTTTCGCTGGATTTGGCATTGGTTACTAGTCGGGCCCCACCCAGGGCCTAGGACGTCATAACGTATTTTCGTAATATGCGTGCAGATCCAAGCAGTGCGGCTTTTTGCATTTGACTGATGGTGATTTTGTCAATTTTTAACTGTTTTAAATGTAATTCCAGTGCTTTTGGAATAGCACCCAGTGTGCCAATTACCACTGGAATTACCACTGCTGTCTGTGCCATAGTCGTTGAATTTTGATTTTAAGTCCTGGTATTTCGCTATTTTTTTCATGTTCCTTCTCGGCGACCCTGCTATCACCTGGTATTGCGATGTCTATGATTGTGACCTTATTTTTCTCAACCAGTGTGATGTCTGGTGTATTATGCGCCAGTATTTTGTCCGTTTGTATGCGGAAATCCCACAAGATCTTGACCATCTGATTTTCGGTGACTTTTTCAGGCTGATGTTCCCACCAGTTTGTTGATGTTTTAATATTATAATGTTTGCACAAATTCCCATGATCATTTGTGCTACTGAATTGTGTGAGCAATTTAAAATCAGTCAGCGCGATTTTTTTACAGCAGCTGAGTATGTGATCAACACTATTCATCAGCTCCTTTGCAAAGTCTGCATTTGGCATCATCAGAGGATTTTTCAATTTTGGCCTTAATGGCATTATTGTTGTTGTTGTTGTTGTTGTTATTGTTAAATATACCAGTCAGTCAAATTATTATGTTCTGAATAATCCACGGGCTTTCTGATTTGTACTAATCTATCTTCTTACAGTTTTGTCAGACACACATTTTAGGTACCCTAACAAGGTTACTTAAATGATTCCACTTTTCTGCCTGAAAAGTTAAGATCAGTGGCTCCGGTTCTTTTCCAGGTTTTCTACTATTAGAAAGAAACAAGATTTGTTCACAGCAGGCTTTGTCATTCTAAATGTTTTGTTTTTACACCCTCTCCACAGCAGTGAACTCAATTTCCTGTTTTATTTAGTAAGTTATTCATAGATTTACAAGTTACTGTCAAAAAACCCCCACTGATCAGAGTTAATTAAAAATTCAATACAAAAGTTTGGTCATTTCTTTTGCCTTAGGCAAGCTATTTTTCATTGGGGACAATAGCATTTATCCAATATACAGGGTTGTGGAAAGGATTACAGAAAAATGCGGACTTTCAAGGAAGCAGTGGCAGATTTAAAATAGTTTTGTTGAGGAGAATCAAATGAGTGAGGTGGAACAAGGAGTCAACAAATGGATTAGCTCTTCAGAATCTCTCTCCAGATAAAGGAGAGAATTTGGGATTGCCCACAAGTACTCCATACGTTGACTCCCTGCAAGGAGACCATAATACAGCAATCTTGAGCAGGCTTTAAAGCTCTGGCAGCTGAGGTAAAGCCTTCCTTGCCCAAACCACTGAGTTTGCACACTTCTTTCTTAATTATTCTAAAAATGGCTTGTTAACAGCTTTTTGGATATTAAGAACCTTCACAAAGGCAAATTTCATTACTCTGGGTGCATTCCCTTTCAATTTTGCTGAAGGAAGTTTAGGCAATGACTTATTTTTTTTCATATTTTTGCAAAGTTTGTATTTTGCATGCGCAGAACAATTTTCCATTACAACAATTATTATTATTTTTTCACTTTTTAAGGTACAGACCTTTTTATTTGCAAATGCGCACACACGCAGAGCCGAACCAGCTGTAATGCCGGCAGCAACCCACTCCTGATTTACACTGACATTAAACAAAATGCCCACTCTGGTTGAATGATGAAAAATATATTGAAAATATATGATACATTTTCTTCCCATTACATAACTGTCTACAAATAATTATACACTTTCCCATCTCTATTTAATAAAAATACATATTACATAAAAGGTGTTCCTGATGTGGAAATCTATTTATTAGTCAAATCTCTGTTAAGCATCTTTTATTGTCTTAACATGCAGAAAGTCCACAAATGGCTTCCAGTCTCTAATAAACTTATTTAATCCATTGTCTGTAATCAATGCAGTTGCTTTCATCATTTCTGACAGTAGAGTCAATTCAGTCAAAAATACATTCAATTTGTGTTCCCATTTCTTTCCATACTTAGCATAAACAATCCTCGGAACCATACTATATACAGAAACCATGTTCCAAACTGTTTTTCTATTGATTTATCCATAGTACCTAGAAGAAAGGCTTCAGGCTCCATTAGTACTTAAATTGAAATACTTTTCTTTGTCATTATTATATTTATCCAATAAGATTATACTTATAAAACACCACATATGAAAAAATGTACCAGGAGTTTGATTACATTTCCAACACTTGTTGGGAATGCCTTTATATATTTTTGCCAATCTATCCAGAATCAAATAGCAACAAGACACCATTTTATAAATGTTTTCTTTTAAATTGCAATTCAAAGTAAAATTTAAACCTTTAGTCCATATTTTTCCATTGATCTCATCGAACGCTATTTTTTTTGCCCATTTTACCACACGATTTTAACATGTTCCAGATTCATCTTAAGTAACATTTCATAAACTTTAGCAATCAGATGGTCATCTCCAGAGCATAGGTTCCTACTCAATTCAGATTATCTCGTGCAAAAACATATTTTAATCAAATTTAAATATTTCAAAATTGTTATAATAGTTAAACAAGTCACAATTAAATACTGGATGTTTTATTGTTTATAGGTCCCCCTTCTTCAAATATCAATAAATTACAATGTGTCCTTCATTTAGATTCCAGTAGCATCTATTTTCTGTTGGGGACTGATCTAAAAGAAAGCTCTTTCATCAATATCAGTATAGTCTGAAAAAGAAATAACATTCTAGGTCAGTGTTTCTCAACCTTGGCAACTTGAAGATGTCCGGACTTCAACTCCCAGAATTCCCCAGCCAGCATTCGCGAATGCTGGCTGGGGAATTCTGGGAGTGAAGTCCGGACATCTTCAAGTTGCCAAGGTTGAGAACACTGTTCTAGGTAGTACATATTCATGATTGAATTCTTCCCATTAATGACACATCTTATTTCTCTATGTAAGTCCAACTTTATCTCATTGCACGTTTTCTTATAATTATTTTAAAATAACTTAGAATTTACATTAGTAAGAATCACCCCAAATACTTTACCTTTTTCATAGCTTTAAATCCTATTTTAATTTAATTTTTTTTCTGATCTTTTTCATTCATATTCTTTGTCAGCATTGTCAACTTTTGTTTATTTATTTTCAAACCTGCCACTTTCCCAATGTTTTAAACGTCTTCATAACATCTTCAATATTCTTCAGGCATCTTGCAAAATCAAAACCAAGTCATCAGCAAAGGCATGAAGTTTATATTTATGTGCTTCAATTTGTAACCCTTTTACTCTGTTGTCTTGTCTAATATCTCTATTTAGCAATTCCACATCAAGATAAATAATAAAGGAGATAGGGGACACCGCTGTCTTGTTCCTTTCTGCATTTCCCACAAGTCTGTCAAACCTCCATTCACCATTATCTGAGCCTTCTAGAGAATATAAGTGGACATTAATCCCTTAATGTCCAAAATCCAAAAAAGAAGTCCAAAAGTCATCTTTTCAACTACTATAACCATAAAATCCTAGATCAAATTGTCAAAAGCTTTTTCCTGCATCCAAAAAGTAACGAAACCTGTTGTCAGTTGTTGTAAATGTTCTATTATTTCTAAGACTATATTCACACTGTCATTTAGTTATCTCTTGGGTAGAAAACTACATTGAATTTCCTTTATGTAGTCTCATAAAACTTTTTTTTAGTCCTTCAGCTAAAATGGATGTAAACAAATTGTAATCATTATTATTGAAGAGCCGAGGTGGTGCAGTGGTTAGGGTGCAGTACTGCAGGCCACTTCAGCTGACTGTGATCTGCAGTTCAGTGGTTCAAATCTCACCGGCTCAAGGTCGACTCAGCCTTCCATCCTTCCGAGGTGGGTGAAATTATGAGGACCCAGACTGTGGGGGCAAGTTGCTGACTCAATTGCTAAAAAATCTGTAAACCGCTTAGAGAGGGCTGAAAACCCTATGACGTATATATAAGTCTAATAAATAAATAAATAAATAAATAAATAAAGAAGTGAAATTGGTCTGTAATTTTTCACAGAAGTTAACTCCTGCCCTCTTTGGGTATCAAAGGGATAGGGGCTTCTGTCCATGAATCAGGCATAGAATTTCCTTGTAAAATAGAGACTATTAGGTCCTTCATCAGAAGTAGATTATCTTCAAATGTTTTATAAAATCCACTTGATAGGCCATCCAGTCCTGGAGCTTTACCTGCCTCAAGTCTTTTAATTGCCCATTCACATCCTATATTAAAATCTTACAATTCATCCATTATAATGAAGACGTTTCTGGTATTCCGGCAATGGCTTCTATTTTCACAACCTGTCCTTGATCAGTATCAAGCTTCTTTTTATCTTTTTCTTTTAGGCCAAATTCTTGTGCTCATTGATTCTTTGCCTTTTGAGAAATAATGCAATTCTGAAACCATACCTTTCCTGAAAATCTCTTGTGCTTTGAATATTGAGTTTAATCGAAAGCATTGAATTCTAAAGGTAAAGATGACTCCTTCCAATTCATCTCAGCGAAAAAGAATGTTATTCTCCTTTAGAAGATCTGCCTTTGTATTTCCTTAATATATTTGGAATTTCTCTAAATATTTGCACCTCTTTCTCTAGAATCTCTGTTGGTAAAGTTTCTGCATCACTTGTTCTTAAGTAGATTTTCTTATAAATTGAATCATGACATCTGTCTTCGAATTGCACATACTTAATTTTACAAATGGACTACGGGGCCAGGTCAATTTGAAGTAAGATTTTGAAATTAAATATAATAAGCTTTTCCTGTGGGAAAATGCTGCGGATTAAAAAAGAACCTCATGAGAGGGCTTTGAACATTGGACACTAGGGGAAACCAGAAATAACTAAATATTATAATTAAAAAACAAGAGATCCAACAATAAAGAATGGAGCAAGATATTTTAACATTGGAAGGATTTAAGGATATTTGGGGACAATGTACTAAGAATAACTCTTAAGATTATCTGCTATTCTAAAAATGGATTTAAAAGATGATATATAACATCTTTTATTGCCTAAAACAGTAAGGCTGACTCTAATGTGGATTTTAAAATGGCAGCTACAAAACCTGTGGAGAAAGATGTTACACTGGATTTATAAATGAAACAGCTGATGTCTTAATAATTAAAGGAGCGTACAAAGAAAAACCAGATTTGGATGTTTGTTGTAGATTTACAAAAAGATGTGTTACACTACAAAGCAGTTCCTTAGAAGAGACAAAAGTGAAAGAAGCTTAGGGGACACTATTTAAAGGGATTAAAGATCAAGATTCTTAAAAGCAAAGGGAAGGAATACAAAGTTGGATTATTTGATCAGGGACAAAATGTATATATATTGTTTTTGGTAGCTTTTAATGGATTTTTCTTTAATGAGGAGGCTTTAAACATTTGTAAGATGTGGAAAAAATAGAACTACTGTGGTATTTTCAGAAAAGGTGATGTTACTGTGTTAAAAATAAAGGAATATAAAGTTGGTTTATTTCTTAACAAACTTTTGCTTACAACTGAATAACAAAGCTTTAAAAATTATCTATAGGTAAGAGATGAGATATGGGAAGAGGTCTCATATTGCTGTATCAGATTTGATAAGTTTTTAAAATTGTTTATACTTGTCTTGATTGAAGCAGAAAGCCATTTCTTCATACAGTATATTACTATTTTCCCTTTTTTCCCTCTTGCACTATATATGTGTGTGTGTGTGTGTGTGTGTGTGTGTGTGTTTGTGTGTGTTTGTGTGTGTGTGTGTATTTAGTGTCACAACCCTGGTATGCCCAAATATGGGGTTGTGACACTAAATACATACCTATTTCCCTTTATTTATTTATCAGCACAAATACAACATATATATATTAGATTTTTACAACCCCGGTATGCCCAAATATGGGAGGAAGATCACTACTTCCATTCTCTGTCCTTCGGCTCATCACAAGAGACCATCCAGGCAGAAACCCAATATTTTTACTGTTGCCTTTTTGTTACATTTTGTTGTATTTGTGCTTTATTTATTTATCAGCACAAATACAACCATATATATATATATATATATATATATATATATATATATATATATATATATATATATATATATATATATATATATATATATATTTCTATTAGTTTTTTAATAAAAAATATTATACCCAGTATATAAAAAAGAAAGGATTACAGCTGGATGCTACACAGTGAAGCACTTTGAATATTGTAAAGTGTTATATAAAAGCTCTACTACACACTACACTTGATCTTAGCCAAAAGGCCAAGAAGCGATAAGCTCTACTTTATTGTGGTATTTTCCTAGATCTTTTTTTTAATGACATAATATAATCAATATGGATACGAAAGAGATCTTTATTTGCAAACTTCAACATCGCAGTCAAGATGTTCTCCTTTAAGGAACCTTTGTGACCCTTCCTTAATTTCATCCTTTTGGCAGGCAATTGGAGTCCGTCTCAATGAACTTTGCCATTCTGAGAGTGAGAGTCCAGCCAACCTGCTGGGCCTCATTTATGATGAGGAGACCAAGAGGAAGCTCAGAAAGGAGGATGAGGA
The DNA here is from genome assembly GCF_009769535.1 of Thamnophis elegans. Lineage (NCBI taxonomy): Eukaryota > Metazoa > Chordata > Lepidosauria > Squamata > Natricidae > Thamnophis > Thamnophis elegans. The sequence continues at coordinate 3,189,019 of NC_045541.1, read as the reverse complement.
AGAAGACTTTTTAGATGACAGTAAGGAGACTCCCTTTACTACAAGAACCCCCACTTGTAAGAACCTCTCCTTTAGGAACACTTCTTCTTTCTCTTTCTTTCAAAATTTTCTCTCTTTTTTTTGGTTCCCTCTCCACCCACAGTGTTTCACCACATTTCCTCTTTTCTTCTTGAGTTTGAGTTTGAGTAGTTTATTTATATGCTGCCCTTTTCCCTGGGGGGACTCAGGGCGGCTTACAATTCGGAAGGAAGGGAAAACAAACAGATTAACACATAAGACAGTACATCATTAAAAGCACAACATTCATACAATTCGGGTGGGTTACGGTCTTTAGCCCCAGGCCTGACGGGACAGCCAGGTTTTAAGGGCTGTGCGGAAGGTCTGGAGGGTGGTGAGGGTACGACTATCTGAATTTGCTCTAATGCATTATATCAGTGTTTCTCAACCTTGGCAACTTGAAGATGTCTGGACTTCAACTCCCAGAATTCCCCAGCCAGCATTCGCTGGCTGGGGAATTCTGGGAGTTGAAGTCCGGACATCTTCAAGTTGCCAAGGTTGAGAAACACTGCATTATATAGTAGCTTGGTGCATTAAAAAACGAGAGGGGGGGAGACATAATCAGATGTGTTGCTTTTATATAAATAAAAATGTAGCCACCTGCAGAATCTTGTGGACCTAGTTGGAGGCATCTTCTCATCTGCATCCAATAATTATTTCCAGTAGCTCAGTAGAACCCAGGCAAACTTATAATTCGACAGTGTAGACATCTATTTGTAACTGCGCTGACTGTTTACTGGGGACTGCGGATGCTAGACCTGAAATTTCAGTTTCCGATATGATCCATTTTTGTTCTTCAATTTAAAAAAAAAAATCTGTGCTCAGAGCTGGGTGCACAGCAGAACCTGAAGATTTACAACAATAGTAATAAAATATAAATTACAATAGTATTGATGAACATGGATAGATACTAAACTCTAATATTCCCCAAATGATTTCTCCTGGTACCAAATGTGTAACTTCTTTTCAAAAACTCATTAGAGAGAGGTATTTTGTATATAAGAGGGCAAAACAATCCAGAAGAGGTGCCACCATGATTAAGGCACTGCTAGGGGTCTCCTTGGATGGTGGGGGACTTCCATTAGGGGTCACTCTTACCAGATTAACAGATCTCCTTCTGACTACATGGTCTTAGAAATAACCAGGTCTTAAGTCATGTGAGATTTTTAAAGGTGACCACATCACACGAATTGCATCTGGAAACTGAGTGGCTCCCAGTGCAATTTTTGGAATGGAAGTGTGATGCGCAAATCTTGGAATGCCCATTATTCCATGAGCCATAGCTGTTCTGACCCTCCTCGTCCCACACCAACACACTCCGAGTCCAAGATACTTTACGGAATTGATTAACAGACAGACAGGTCCTTGGCAGCAAACCGGCACAGATAAGTCCTGGCAGCAATCCAGCCTGCCAAGCTCACAATACTGTTCTCCAACATTCGTTAATGCGTTGACTTCTGCAAGAAGGGCGTGTGCACAAGCATTCCTTTTATAGTCTGGAGAGGAGCCTAATTACCAGCAGCTGAATGCAATTACTTCCTATAACTGTGTAATTGTTCCTGACACTTATTAGTTCTCCGGTGCCGGGCATCCAGGAACAACTCATTGCTGACCTCCGGATCACACTCCCTTGTCTCTTCCCTACTGGTCCAAGGCTCAGGCGCCTCCTGGTAGCCAACCAGCCTCTCTGCGCCATGCTCAGAGTCAAAACCCTGTCCAAGGTCCTCCACATCCTCCAGAGCCAACTCATAGGGCCCGTCGCTGTCAGAGTCTGGCGGCAGCTCCAATGGCTCCTGCTGGACCACAACACATAGCATACTAAACCAGTTTAAATTTCTGAATGATCCTTAAAGCAGTTTAGTGTAGAACTAAATGGGTTAGATTATACTGCATTAATCCAAATCGTGCAGAGGTGAGATTTCACAAAGTCTTAAAACTACCCATTTTCTCCCTTAAATGTTTGCCCGTGATGAAAAACTGTGCCCCAGTTTTGTGAGGGTTTCAGAGTTTTTTTTTTAAAGTGCTATGCATAACTTATGTTTCTGCTTAGCCATCCTACCGTCCTCCAACCCCACCAGAACTTGTTAAAAAGGGGAGTTCTTTTAGATGGCATCCATCTGTTAAATGGAAAACTAGAAAGCGGGTTAAATGAAAAGATTTAAATTAGAGGTCAAATATTCATCGGTGGAAGTTTTCTTTTTTATTTAAATAGATTCTAGAAATATATTTCCCAGGCATCTACACTTAAAAACGGGGGACTACCACATTCAGAACAATAAGAAGTTACTCTTATTGTAACGCTCTACATGGGGCTGCCCCTGAAGAGTGTTCGGAGACTACAGTTGGTCCAGAATGCAGCCGCGCCAGCGATATTGGGTGTACCTAGATACACCCATGTTACACCCATCCTCCGCGAGCTGCACTGGCTTCCTATGGGTGTCCGGACGTGCTTCAAGGTGCTGGTTATCACCTTTAAAGCCCTACATGGCTTGGGACCTGGATATCTGCGAGACCGTCTTCTGCCACATACCTCCCAACGGCCGATAAGATCTCACAGGATGGGCCTTCTCCGGGTGCCGTCGACCGGACAATGCCGGCTGACGGCCCCTCAGGGGAGGGCCTTCTCTGTAGCTGCTCCGGCCCTGTGGAACGATCTACCTGCAGAGATCCGGACCCTTCCCACTCTCTCGGCCTTCCAAAAAGCCACTAAAACCTGGCTGTTCCGGCAGGCCTGGGGCTGTTGACCTCATGAATGAGGTCCAACCCCATCTAGGTTTGAGTGCATGGTGTGTTGTTTTTAAATCTGTTTTTCTCTTTTCCCTATATTTTAGTTTTTTATTTTATTCCTGTATTTGTAAGCCGCCCGGAGTCCTACGGGATTGGGCGGCATATAAATTTATTAAATTACAATTACAATTACTAATACTCCCATGTCAGAAGCATCAAAGTGTTTTTGTGGTGGGGATGCTAGTGACATCCGCATTGCCTGGGGCATGCCCAGATGGGGGCACCTTTTGCATCCCCATGAAGTTGTCCCTAAAGTGGTACCCATTTATCTACTAGCAGAGTTGGAGCATTTGATGGGAGCTCAGTCTGAGCAACGGGTCTCAAACACGGGGCTGCCAATTGTCAGCCCAGTGTTCAACCTTGTGAGCCCCCACACTCCTTAGTAAGGAATTAATTGGCTATTTTGATTAGTAGCCATGCTAGTTGTAGACAAACATATCTGCAGGTCACATGGTTAAGGAAATATATGCTTTAATGTTATGCAATGTAGCAATTAGTAATCACACAATTATTTAAAATGGCAAGAAGACTGTATGTTAGCACTTTTATAAATCATCAGAGACAAGTAAAACACGACACCACAATTGTGTCAACAAAATGTATGCCAGTCTAACAGAACAAAAAATGTTTCGAAATATCATCTATTCTACATGTTTGTCTACTGTAAAACATTGTTTTATATGTGTGTGTATTTGTAACGTTGTTTTGCTTCCCCTCTAAGCATGCTATCCATTAGAGTGTCTTGTGATTTTGTTGGATTTACTCTGTAAATATAAATTCTAAGAACATCTAAGCCAGTGTTTCTCAACCTTGTCAAGTTGAAGATGTCTGGACTTCAACTCCCAGAATTCCCCAGCCAGCATTCGCTGGCTGGGGAATTCTGGGAGTTGAAGCCCAGACATCTTCAACTTGACAAGGTTGAGAAACACTAAGCCATCTAATATTTGGATAGAACAGATTATGGGCATCTTATTTCAGTTACCAGTATACCTGACAATATATTGGTTTTTAACCTTGCTCATATGAAGCTTTTTATCTCTGTCAGTTGTCTAGAATTATTCTGCTAGTTATGTGGCTAAATAAATAAATAAGAATGCTTATGTATACGTGTACACATCTAAGGACTTTCTATACCATGCTGCAGTGTAGAGTTAATGGGATTAGGAAAGTCTGCTTTGCAGTGAAGGAATTAGAGAAAGAGGAATTTGTAAATCAGAGAGGAATGGGACTCCAATAGATAACACCTGTGTGACCGTCCTTTAATTCCGTCATTCAGAAATTCTGTAACATTTCATAATTTTAAGATACACAGTCTGTTGCACTTCTTATAAAGCAATGCAGCACACAGTTACACTTATTAATCCTACTTAATAACTGTTTTAATAAAGATTTAATCTAGAATGAATTATAACTTGTCCTAGTTTGTTATACAATTCTAGGATAACTCTTGAGAGAATGTTGAAGAAATTTAACTCTTATCTAGAATCTGTGAAGAATTTGCAATTCCCTTTCTCTCAATTCATGGTTTCAAACTTGAAAGTAGCAAATTTGGTGAAACCTTCTATGGTTATTTCCATTTCATATTTCTCTAAAGTGAAATTATTTACAATGAATAATAAGATTAACATAATAATTAAAGAGTAGAACTGCATTTATTGAGGAAAGAATACTAAGAAATACAGATATGTGCAACCAGTGGTGGGATTCAAATGATTTAACAGCTGGTTCTCTGCCCTAATGCTTTCTTCCAACAATCAGTTCACCCAACTGCTCAGAAAGTTAAGAACCGGTTCTTTGGAAGTGGTGCAAACTGGCTGAAACGCACCACTGCATGGAACTAATCAGCTAAACTAATCTTCATATTTTGAACTCTAGCTTTACACCTCTCTATTCCTTAATCGGTTTTCTAGAGTATTTTCATCTAGCAACTGTACACTTCAGATTTACAGTTAATTACAAATATTAGTGCGAAGCAATTTGGTAATGAATTCTAGTTCTTGCCACTGCCCCTTCATTTAATAACCGAGAAAGGAACCACTCAATTCCATGTTTCAGAATTAAGTGTACTTTTACTGGCTACAAATGATGAGAAGCGAAGCAAAGCTGAATCTGAATAAAAAGGCGCGAAAGCAATAGATATCGATACAAGATTCAAACCCCGCCCCTTGGTACCCCAGTCCATAGTCCAATCATATTTCACCCAACTGTCAGGTGGGAGACATCTTTGAAAATCATCATCAGGATGGAATGCTGGACAGTTGGCCTTGGCGGGAAACTCCCTTCCTTCCGTATGCGCAAAGAGATGGTGAGAATAACTCCCTAATTAAACAGTCCTCCAGTACAGAATGATTCCCTTCCCAAATACCATGTCCCCCTCTTCCCGTTTCAATGGCAGCTGAAAAACAGCAGCGAAGCAGAGTCTGACAGTTCTATTTTCCTTTGAGGCGAGGTGGTGCAGTGGTTAAATGCAGCACTGCAGCACTGCAGGCTACTTCAACTGACTTCAGTTCTGCAGTTCGGCTGTTCAAATCTCACCGGCTCAAGATTGACTCAGCCTTCCATCCTTCCGAGGTGGGTAAAATGATTGTTGTTGGGGGCAATATGCTGACTCTGTAAACCGCTCAGAGAGGGCTGAAAGCCCTATGAAGCGGTATATATAAGTCTAACTGCTATTGCTATTGCTATTGCATCTGTAATACTTGGATCAACATATTGAGTAGATGCACAGACACATTATAGAGTTCCTTAAATCAGCAAGAACATCCCATCATATTGTTTTTAAAACCCACCTAATGCATACTGATGGTCTCAAAGTCCAACACCCGGTGCAAGTCATCCCTAGGCTCCAGTTGAAAACTTTACAGGAAAGGATTTTGATTCTGTTTTCAACTGTGCAACTTTCATCTTCTTGATCATTTTGTTATCAAGTGGCGTATTTGAAATTGCACTGGACTCTGAGATGACACTGGGATTGGGCGGCCTATAAATTCATTAAATCAAATCAAATCTAATCAAATTTGCTTAAATTCCTTCTTCGGTAGTCTAGGCCCTTAGAGGAGACAACTAATACCATTAATGACGAAGAAAGAAAAGTTGGAAAGAAATGTAGATTCTATAATTGTATCAAGTATGTATCAAGGCTGAAACTAAACATAGCAATAGCAATAGCAGTTAGACTTATATAGCGCTTCATAGGGCTTTCAGCCCTCTCTAAGCGGTTTACAGAGTCAGCATATCGCCCCCAACAACAATCCGGGTCCTCATTTCACCCACCTCGGAAGGATGGAAGGCTGAGTCAACCTTGAGCCGGTGAGATTTGAACAGGCGAACTGCAGAACTGCAGTCAGCTGAAGTAGCTGAAGTAGCCTGCAGTGCTGCATTTAACCACTGCGCCACCTCGGCTCAGGGGGGAATAGTGGAAAAATAGTATAACAGTGTGTCATTATTAAAACAGATCTGAATTATGAGGTAAAGACTTCTTAGGGGAGACTTCATTTATAAGAACCATGTTGAGATCATTGCAGTGGTGCTGCTGTAGAGGTATCATAAATCACAGTGAATATGAATCAATACTGTAGCTAAATGTGATTGTCACACCCCTCCCCCAAATAGAATAATCATACAACATATTGTTCCATACACAGTTTGCATTATGTCCCATGTCTGGTGGTGTCCATTTTTTTAGAACGATCTTTTTTCTCTGCTGCTCTTGTTTTGTAACACAGCATATGTATATTTTCTTTTTTTTAGGTACAGTAAATCCCACCAAATGTTGTTGTCCTTTTGCTTTGAAGATGGCAGCATGTCAGCTTCTTCTAGAGATCACCACTTTTCTTCGAGAGACCTTTCCCTACATGCCCAGGCCACGTACTGAACCTCTTGTGGTAAGTGAGAGAAAGGGATGGAACTGGGATATAAAAGAATAAAGTTGTAGAAATGAGGAAGGTCTGGGTAGGGCAGGGAACCAAAAACAAATTGTGTAGCTAAGGAATGTGTTGTGGCTCAGCAGGAGCCGTTGGAGCTGCCACCAGACTCCGACAGCGAGGGGCCCTATGAGTCGGCTCTGGAGGATGTGGAGGACCCTGGACAGGGTTCCAACTCCGAGCAGGGCGCAGGGAGGCTGGTTGGCCACCAGGAGGCTCCTGAGCCTTGGACCAGTGGGGAGGCGACAAGGGAGAGTGATCTGGACGCCAGTTGTGAGTTGTTCCTGGATGCCCGGCACCGAAGAGCTACTCGGCGTCAGGAACAATTACGCAGTTACAGGAGGTGATTGTACTCAGCTGGTGGTCATTAGGCTCCTCTCCAGACTATAAAAAGCTACTGGTGCACATGGCCCTCTTTGCAGAAGTCAACACAGGATTGAATGTCGGAGGACATTACTGTGAGCTTGGCAGGCTGGATTGCTGCCAAGCCTTATCTGTGTTTATTGCTGCCTGAGTTTGTCTGAGTTGCTGCCAAGGTCCTTACCTGTTTGTTCTGCTTGGCTTTCAGCCAGCGAGGTCTTGGTGTCTTGCTATTAAAGTACATTCCAATTAAGCTTGTCTTGGCATTCGTTACTGGATGGAGGAGGGGGTCAGAACAGGAATGTATTGATGAGACAGAGTGAAAATTTGTTATCCAAAATAGCCGGTGATTTGGTCATAGGTCTTGGAAAAAAAAAGATTTCTCAAGATGGATGGATGGCAATTTAGTCTAACCATTCTTGACATTCTTTAGTTTAGATACACAGAAGTCTCTTTAAGGGCAGCAAGTGGTGGCGAGCAAAATATAAAAGCAGGTTCTTATTGTTCCTCTGAAAGCTCTGCCTATTTCTATCTACTTTGTGAATATTTCATGCTTATAAAAAAGGGATAAAGCTTGTGTCACAATAATATAATACTGTATATATATATATATACACACACACACACATATATATATATAATATTTATGTATGTATGTATGTATGTGTGTGTATGTATATATATATATATATATATATATATATATATATATATATATATATATAATATTTATATGCATATAAATATATTGCATATATTTATATGTATATATATTGCATATATTTATATGCAGCATGAAAATCACTGAGAACAAATTGTATTTTTTTGTTGTTGGCTATTCCTATTTAATCTTTAGAGCAACTTGCCCTGAAAATATTTGGTAATAGAATTATAAGAGCAGCATATAAAAACCAGTTACAAAATCAATTATCTTTAGTCTAGCCTACTTCCTTCTTGGGTTCATTGCAAAACAGTAGGATAAAATCTAATGCAACATTTACATTTCCTTCTTAATTTGAACTCTTTCCTGCTTCAGAAAAAAAAAGCTTGAAGGCCTGTTTTATTTATACACTTTTCTGTTTATATACTATTATAGGATCTGGAGAGTTGCAGGTTGCGTTTGGACCCTGAGATGGATCGACACAGGTATGAGAGGAAGATCAGCTTTGCTGGGGTTCTGGATGAAAATGAAGATTCAAAAGATTCCTTACACAGCAGCAGTCACACCTTGAAGTCTGATACAGGTTGTGAAGAGAAGAAAGGTTTGTTATCTAGTGAAGCTTTTGTTTTATTGCAAACTCTAATGTCACTGTGCACAGCATGTCCTTATTTCCTCCAAAATAATATTATCATACACTAAGGTGAATCAAATGTTTGTATTTGGATGGGTTCCACCACAAAACCGCGTTCGACTAAACCGCGCTCGATGAAATTGCGTAGCTGACGTCATCAACAGGGCAACAACAGCGCGGACACAGAAGCGCGCTGTAAACACTAAACCTAAAATTAACACCTAAACCTAACCTCCCTAACCCTAACCCTAACCCTAAACCAGGGGTGGGTTTCTCGCCCCGTTCCAACCGGTTCGGTTGGAATGAGGCCGGCGGCGTCCTCGCGCACGCACGTGGCGTCCTCGTGCACGCACGCGGCGTCCTCGCGCACGTGGCGCGCGCATGCGTACTAGCGTCTGCGCGATGCTCCAGCTGCTCCTGGAGGATCGCGCAGGCGCTGTATGCATTCTGCGCATGCGTGGAAAGCGCAGAATTCGTAAAAACCGGGTAAGGAGCGGGAGCGGGTGTGTGGGCACGCGCGGGCGAGGGGGGGGGCTTCGCCGTTTCCGGAAGTTACTTACTTCCGGGTTCGGCGACCAACCGGATCGCCGGGACCGGTGCGAACCGGTCGAAACCCACCCCTGCCCTAAACCTAACCCTAACCCTAACCCTAACCCTAACCCTAACCCTTAACCTAACCCTAAACCTAACCCTAAACCTAACCATAACCCTTAACCTAACCCTAACCCTAAACCTAAACCTAATCCTTACCTTAAGTTGAATCGGCTTGCTTTCAAAGCGCTATTTAAAGCGCCCTTCTTTCTCTGCACTGGCTGTTGTTGCCCTGTTGATGACGTAAGCGACGCGGTTTAATCGGGCGCAGCTTAGTTGAGCGCGGTTTTGACGGGTCACGATTTAGATGTATTTCAATATTATCAGTTCCATATTTGAACAGTGGTAAGACTCTTATTTGGATGAAATTGTTGTGCCTCCTCCCCCCTCCCTCCTCCCTCCTCCTCTTTCAGAGTTGTTATTTTGAATTGTCTAATGCAAATTGCTGTAAAAGAGTCATTGTCATGAGATAGATCATTTAAATAAATTAAATACCTCTGTCAGTTTTTGGAGTACTTAAAATCATTTTTGTCTGTACTGGATTATAGACAAACTTAATAAGTAGTAAGTAGATATTGCATCAACATATTAATGTTTAAAGTACTTTAATTAAGTGCTTTAATGCTTTGTTTTATCTATGAAAGAGCCAGGGGCTCATGTATATGCATTTAAAAATAATTCAGTATCTTGCTCCCTCTAACTTAAACCAAAATTACAATATGCTTAAATCTCATATGCCATATGGCTCTTGCTTGCTAATTCCAAAATGTGTTGTGTAATTTCAAAGCTTACATTTCCATATTTACTACTGGAAATACTTATCATTATAATGCCATCTCATGCATAAAAACCACCACTACAAAACTATTTTAATATTTAAGAGTTTAACCCCAAAATAGAGTCAGTAACTATTTAATTTATTATTGCATATTGTAAGTAATAGCCCAACCTATCAATATGGCAGAGTATGACTCATAAAAGACACTGTTCTCTTTTTGTACTTCCAAAATGAAAAAAATATATAACAGTAGTTTTAAAAAGATAAAGTGCTACGATTTATGAAATTATGATAAACTATAATTTAAACAATGAAGAAACAAATCATATTATTTTGTTGAGTCTTGAGTCCTGGCTGATTCCATTACATAGGAAATTGGCACAGATTTAATTTTTCATTTTTGGTATTGTGTTTGTTCCTTTTCTGAATATTGAAGTTTAGATGCTTGATGTATAGGATTGTTCTGACAGTTGTATTTTCTATGCGGAGTTTGGACTCCACTTTGGAATATACAACTAGTCCTAAATCCCCTTCCTTAGCAGACAAAATGGTAATGGGATATATTCAGTTATAGTTGGACAGTTAAGTTGCATAAGCCTGCTATAGCACCACAATTCTCAACACAGTTATGTGAAAATAGGAATCAGTGGTATATGAAAGTGGTTGGGGAAGACTGGGGATATTTTTAGGAAAGTACTAATTTCATCAACAGAACTGGTAAGAACAATCTAAAACTCTTCGTATTGAATATTTATTTATTTATTTTATTTATTAAATTTATACTCCATGCATCTCACTATCAAGAGTGACTCTAGGCAGCGTACCATGTATATCCTTCCTGGAAGTTGCTATACAGGAAGTTCTAAACTTACAACATCAATTGGGACTGGAATTTTCATTGCTAAGTGATGAGTTTAAGGGAGGGCATGCAAGAATAGCAATAGCAATAGCAATAGCAGTTAGACTTATATACCGCTTCATAGGGCTTTCAGCCCTCTCTAAGCCGTTTACAGAGTCAGCATATCGCCCCCAACAACAATCCAGGTCCTCATTTCACCCACCTCGGAAGGATGGAAGGCTGAGTCAACCTTGAGCCGGTGAGATTAGAACCGCTGAACTGCAGATAACAGTCAGCTGAAGTGGCCTGCAGTACTGCACCCTAACCACTGCACCACCTCGGCACCAGTCAGAAAGGGGATTCTAATTGTAACCACTACTCAGTGCTATTGTAACTTCAAGTAGTTGCTTAAAGAATGATTGTAAGTCAAGGGCTGCTTGTAATACGTGACTTGGTACTCCTCTACCAGGGAAGGGCCTCTGGTGATGTATATGTATGGCAAGCCTTTTTTACTAGCTGTACCTGTGCATTAGCAATGCCTGACAGATATGATAAAGCTGCACCAAATGTTAATTCTTCCCTTTAACTGTGTCCATATGAATATATCTCTTGTTGCCCATTCTCAAGCATAAATTTAAATAAGATATGGTCTACCCAGAAAACCTATTGAAAGTGACAAAAGAATCTTTTTTTAAGTAGCACATAAATTAATCTCATTTTTAATTTATTGTTTTACCTGTATGTTATTCTGTTCATTCGTTAGTGGTTTAAAAGTATGTGGTGTAAAATTGGCTCATAATTTATAGAAAAAAAATGTGTCCTGATCTCTTTGAAGTGTAAACAGAATTGTATATGTTTTATCTGTGTTCCATTTTCATAGATATTGGTGATATCCTTAGTTAAAGCACTGACAGAAATCAAAGCAAACCATTGCTTAATTCATTAATCAATTTAATTATTGATTATGGCTTATTACACTAATTAACTACAAGTATCCCAGAAGACATGCAACATTAAAAACAGAAATAACAATAGTTAAACTTTAAATAATGCAATACAATAAAATAAATCAGCCAGTGAAAACGTAATATAAATATATTAAAATCACAGTAAAGGCAGTGTTAATGATTTTGAAAAAAGTGTTAACACATTTTCCCTTGTAAAAACGTTACTCAAAAGTTAATTCTATAATACATACGGCATAGGCAATTTTTCTATTCCAGAATAGATTGTAAATGTTGGATTGCTACTATGTCTGAAAGACAATGGAATGTGACTGGAAAGTAGACTTTAAAAAATCAATCTGGAAACAATAAACATTCCCTCTATTATTTCTTTATCATTATATTTAATAATGAGTTTTTAAAATTAACTTAACATGAGGCTGAAACAATTGATCTGAATTAAAGTCTGTTATTGATTGCATACATTGACCATTGTAGCTAAGTACAGCTTGAATTTTAACAGATCACGGAATTAAAATCCTGTATTCAGAAGACAGATTTAAATAGGTTAAAAACGAATTCCTCTTTATTGGAAATTATAATTGATATGGCACCTGCATCTAAAATAAAGCAATGAATGTTCCTTAACAATGCCCAAATACTATTAAGGTCAAGAAGAAATCTTCTTTGTGTTCAAAGGCCAATACATAATTAAACTCAACAGTAGAAAGCAGGTTACAAATATATGGTTCACCGACAAATGCGCGCCCGACAGAAGCGTGCCGACAAAACCACGCGAGAAAACCGCGAGGTCGAAATCGTGCCGACAGAAGCGCGCCGACAAATGCACGCCGATGAAAGCGTGCCATCAAGAAACAACGCGAAAACAATGTAATCACAATGTAATAACCCTAACCCTAACTCTTACCTTAACTCTAATCGCGCTTTTGTGGGTGCGGTTTTGTCGGCGCTCTTTTGTGGGAGCGCTTTCGACCTCGCAGTTTTCTCGCCGCGCTTTTGTCGGGCGCGCATTTGACGGGTCACGCAAATATATATAAAAAGAACCACTATATAAAGAAAAAAATTCAATAATTATGTCACTGGAAATGTGCCAATGGAATTACTGTTGTGTTTGGCATTGTTTAAAACAAGGTTTTCATTCTCTCTCTTTTCAGGAGGGGGGTCAGGAACAACAACAACAACAATGTATTTTAAAGAATTTTTAGAATGGATGAAAAAGAAATCTATAAACTCTTTTGTTCCTATTCAAAATATTTGTACACTTCAGTGAAACCTCTATGGAATACGATCTAAATGATACGGTTGCTGTTTTACATAATAAATTATTCTCCTTTCTTCTTTTCATTCTTCCTCTATTCCATTTTCCCATTCCTCTTCTTCTGGCTTCTATAACAGACTCTAATACTGCAATATGTATTTTAGAAGTAGTTTTCTATTACAGGAATCCTTTGCCTGCATTTTGGTTATAATTTAATTATAGGAACAACAACAGCAACAACATGCTTGTAGGACATTAAAAATTACAAGGTGCATTGAGGTGTAAGTTTTTAAATACCAAGTAGTTTAAAAAAAAAAGTTATTCTTAATTCATGCGTCCAATACTCTAGTCCCCAGAAACTTATCCCACAATTTATCTCTTATCCTTTAAGATACTGTGCAAAATCATTCATTGATCTTGCCAGAGGAATAATATGATATTTCTCTGAGAGCTTGTTACACAATGTGCTACTTTCAGGCTAGTCCATAAAACTACAAATCCAAGCAAATACAAATAAAATTTCTGGTCAATCATATGCTAAAAGTGATTGCTTGCAAAGAAAAATTGTGCATTCATCATGGCAGAGTGCAAATGTATAACAATCAGGATTTCCTCCCCAGCTGTTTAAAAACCTAGATCTTAACAAGTTTAGATATTTCCTATTTCATCATTGCCCTTTCTTCTGGCCCCAAGAGACAACTATCATTTATTTGTATTGTGACTTGTGCTGTGTGTTCACTTTTAAATAGATGTACAGCTGAGTGTTGCAACATTTGGACGTGCATATTGCCCATGTACTTGCCTTAGAGCTGAGTGGAGAACAACATGCCAGTGACTGGTGCTTCAAACCATTCCATGTATTCGTGCTCATTACACACACACAAACAAACAAACAGAAACACACACGCACACACTCAACACATACACAGATGTCTTTAATGCCTGAAAACCTCTGAACTATCTGAAGAGTGGGACCACATGTTGTTGCTTTTTCTGTAGAATTCTGGTGAAGTTTAATGTGCAAAGACGTCGGTTTATACAAAGGTAACATTCAGAGTGGATAAGCTAATGACCTGCCTAGTTTAAGCAAGCAGGCCACCTTCTATAATTGCTACACGATTGAAAGTTATAATTCTGTCGCAAAACATGGCCAGCCTTGGGCCAGCTGGAGAACAGCCCTGTTCCAAGGCCTGATGCAACTTGCAGTTCAGTCCTCGATAGCCAGTGGCGCGTGTCGACGGGACGGCAGAAGTCTTACTAGCCAACATGGAAATATAAACTGTTCTATGTGAATGAGTGCAAATCGTTTGGCACTAAATATAGATCTGTGGGTTTAGCTGTGGGGTTTCCAATAATGCTGATTGTAAAGTATTTGAATTACACTAATGGCTGGATTGAGATCAAATACAATCTGAGTAATAGATTTGTCTTGCCTTTTACTAAAGCATCCCATATGGGGATGATTTGGTGTTGCGTTGGAGGGAGCCTCTTGCTGGTCTTCCTTGAAAAAAAAAAAAGCATTGAAATGCAGACGGAGGAGGAGGGGGGGAGGGCGAAAAAAATATAACTTTATACAAAATATACGTCATTATACTTTAAAATGGGGGGAAAATAAGGGGAAAAAGTCCTCTTTTATTCTTTTAATACAGTTCCCAGCAGGAAGATCAGGATAGGAGGTTCCCGCTTGCTCCAGATTAAAGGAACCCGCAGTTTCCGGGTGAAGAGAGGGGGTTCCCTGTCGAGCATTCGCCGAGCCGGCAGCCTAAAGAGCACCAAGTTATCCCGTCAGGACTCAGAGTCTGAGAATGAGGAGCTGCAGCTGTCCCACAGCAGGGACACTGTCACTGACATAGGTAACACAGATGAGCGTGGTTAAAAAAAGGGTGAGGGTAGCAGCATCCTTAGCTTAGGAGATCTAGGAAAGGGGCTTGGAGGCTAGGCAGGCCTCCCACCGCCCAGGCTTGAATCGGGAGTTCCCCTTCTTGCATGGACTTCACGTTTGGCAAGGACAGATCTTGAACCCTGCCAATCCCTCTTGAGGTAGTCAGCGCTGCTCCACTCAAAGAATGCCAAATTTTTTAAAAATAGAAATGTTTGATGTGTGGACTCCGGACAGGCATTTTCCTGACTGCCAAACAACTGCATGCCGTGAATAGGAAGGTATATATAAAAATAACATATATTATATATCGGCGGCATATATAATATATATGGTATTGTATATATACACTCACTCTTTCTTTCTCTCACACACATACACATCTCATTGCAATAGTATGTACTATGCATATACTTATATATACAATATGCATATATTTTGCTTTCTATGAGATAAATATATGTGTACTTGTCAATCTCCAAAATATTTGTTGCCAGAGATTTATTTTAGAAAAAGAACCCAGGGACAGGTGCATCCCCTTCTCCCCTTGTGGGTCTCAGTGGCATTGCCCGAGCTCTTTCGCTTCTGGGTAGAGACATCCAAATCAATGCATATTTGCTTTAAGGGTGGGGGGGAAGGATGTAATTGGAAATCCTGCCTTTATCATAGCCTCAGTACAATCCTATGCATATCTTCTGAGAAATCTCTCCCATTGAATTCAGTGATGCTAACTCCCAAGCAAGTGGATATAGGATTGCAGCCAATAATATTACAATGCAAATTGTGCGCTGAAGTTCTAGCTGATTGGAAGGCCCCATTGACGATAAGTGCACGCGGGGAAACTCTGGGGTCTGAGAGAGCGTTTCCCTGCCTTTGTTCTCAAATGTCCGTTAGGATTTTTCTCTCTCTTCCCCTGTAACCCCTTGATGGGATCTAACCAGGCGGTAATTTTAACAAATTGCTGCCATTGCAGGAATAGGTGTATTATCTTTCTTTAACATGGAGCCCAGTCAATGCAGATCACTGAAACCAACAATTGGCAGCAGCATGATTATGCAAGAATTTTATTTTATTTTTTTACTTACTCTCCCTCCCCTCTTCCAGAAAAGGGAACAAGGTTTATCCCTGATTAGTGGTCATTTCCATGGTGACTATGAATTATGCTTGTAATGATCAATCTAGCTAATAATTTGGGACATGAAGAAAGGTTGGAGGTGATATTTATTTTTCAACTCACATTCCTTCCTGAAGGGCTTGGCCTCTTAGGAATTGTATGCTTCTGGCGTATGATTCCGTTCTCTCTAAAAAAATATAAGGGGAATAAAATAAATTGGTTTCAAAAACCCTGGTCTGGTTTACAAGCATATATATTAGATTCAGAATACGGAGTTAGCATCAGAAGACAACTACTTTTGGACGTGTGTGTGTGTGTGTTTTATTTTTAAGAAGGAAGTCCTTGGAGTGCAAGTGAACCCAGTATAGAACCTGAAGTGCTCAGCAGCACTGGGACAGAAGACAACTATCACCGGAATATGACGTGGCTACATGTAAGTAGCGATTATTTTTATTTCCCTAGAATTATAGAACGTTTATGGTTTCTCATCTTTTTTTTAATGAATAACAAAGTTCAAACTACTCAAGAATTTAATTTAATCCGGATAATGTCAGCTGTCCAATGGGTGAATCCAAAACAAAGGAAACATTCTCGGGAGAATTGAATTCCTAAAAGTAAAACTTTATTAGATACACCATACTAGTACTGAAGAAACAAAACCAGCTCTGGTTTTCCCACATAAATACTTGCCTAGTTAAAAATAGCTTCCTCTTCTCCCCACCCCTGGGTGACCAGGTTCCACCACAAAACCGCGCTCGACTAAACCGCGCCGGACTAAACCGCGTCGCTGACGTCATCAACAGGGCGACAACAGAGCGGAGACAGAAGCACGCTGTAAACCCTAAACCTAAAATTAACCCCCAAACCTAAACCTAACCCCCCTAAACCTAATCCTAAACCTAATCCTAAACCTAACCCTTAACCTAACCCTAAACCTAACCCTAAACCTAACCCTTAACCTAACCCTAAACCTAATCCTAAACCTAATCCTAATCCTAAACCTAACCCTAAACCTAATTATTATTTCCAGAATTATTATTATTTCCAGAAATGAAATTTGGTATAGCCAGCTGGTGGGGAGAAATTCCTGTGCTTAAACTTGGCAAGTCTAAGTGGCAGCAATGATAAATACTCAAACTCTATCATGGCCTTTGGGACAAAGGAAAAGGTTATCGTTTGATCTCACTTTGCCCTGGAACATTCCCTTGATCAACTGAATAAATTTGTTTAAGTATTAAGATCAATGAGTATGAGATATTTGCTAAATCTCTCATTCATGAGATAATTGCCAGAGTTAGTGAAATATCAAACTAAAGAAGATGGAGATGGATGCAAATAGTTTGAAAATATTTCAAAGATTTTTCTGTCTATGGTTTCTGATATCTAAAAAAAGGATGTTCACCTAATCTTCTCTTGGCACAAAGACAAGACTGCAATTCTACAAACGTTCATACTTTGTGTTTCCAGGTGATGATCCTGCTGTGCAACCAGCAAAGTTTCATTTGCACCCATATTGATTACTGCCACCCTCACTGCTACCTCCACCACAGTCGTTCGTGCGCACGCCTTGTCCGGGCGATCAAACTTTTGTATGGAGACACGGTGGATTCGCTTAAAGAGAATAACTTATTAAATGGGGTGGCTAGAGGCAAAAAACAAAAAGAGGTAAGAGGTAATGAATAAATTAATTAATTGCTCATTTTTCAGCTGCCTAGACATTTATTTTAGACTGCCAAACTCGGTTGCTACACTCCCGCAGGTGAATAGATGGGGGAGGAGTTTCTAAGAACTGTATTTAATATAGGATCCTTCCTAAGAGCCGAGGTGGCGCAGTGGTTAGGGTGCAGTACTGCAGGCCACTTCAGCTGACTGTTATCTGCAGTTCAGTGGTTCCAATCTCACCGGCTCAAGGTTGACTCAGCCTTCCATCCTTCCGAGGTGGGTGAAATGAGGACCCAGACTGTGGGGGCGATATGCTGACTCTGTAAACTGCTTAGAGAGGGCTGAAAGCCCTATGAGGCAGTATATAAGTCTAACTGCTATTAGTGAAACAATGCATTTTTATTTATTTATTAAATTTGTTTCCTGCCCACGTTGCCACAATTATTTTGATCCAGGGGCAAATAAATGATGAAGCAAGCTTCATGACACAGGCTTCAGTCTTTTGGGGCATGTATCACATTAAATGAATGTTGTGAGCGGTGAAGCTGGCTTCATAATATTTGTTTCAACATTTTGATGAGACATCAAACATCCTGTGAAACCTGCATCATTTTAGAAACAGGCAAAGAAGGAAATATCAGCTTCTCTCATCCTCAGTAGTTTCTAGTCAACAAGGGAAAGCTGCGTTAATTAAGTGTATTATTGTCAGAAACATAATGGGACCCCCCAGATTCCGCTAGTGAGCTATCTTCTGAAAGCACTCAAATTTCTTTAGCTCAATTGTCTTTCAGTGTTCAGATAAGTCATGCCTCAGAACACCCTCCCTGAAGAAAAGAGTGATGGATACTAATCTTGAAGGGAAAAAAGACTCTGGAATGTTGAAATACATAAGGCATCAGGTAATGTGAATTTCCATTACTTAAAGAAATAATGCACTAGTGCAGGGGTGTCAAACTCGATTTCATTGAGGGCCGCATCAGGGTTGTGTTTGACCTTTGGGGGGGGTGGGGGGGGTGGGCTAGGGTGTGTGTGACCAGGGTGGGCATGGCCAGCTCAATGTCACTCATGTCGGGGGTGCCTATGGTGGCCAGGACGAGGCTCGGGGAGGCCATTGTCTCCAGTGAAGGAAGGCAATACCAGGGAGAGCGCTAAACCCTTGTCCTCCAAAGGAGCTTCGCCATCCCTCTAAGGCCATGCGGAGGAGCCCTGGATGATGGCGCAGGCTGTCCAGAGCTCTAGGCAACGTAGGGCAAGTACCCAGCCCAGCCCTGCTTTCCTGAGGGGGTACCCGGCTGCGCTTATCTCCTTCTTGAGGCTGCTGCTGCTGTTCTCCCTCTTCTTAGCCAGGTTGCTCATGGTGTATGCGGGAGGGCAAAGTGTGTGGATCAGAGGGAGGCCCACGACCAACAAGATCACACAGGTTAGGCCTCCTCCCACTCCGTCGGCGGACAACGCAAAATACATATGATGGAAACATGCTTCAGCTTCCTTTCTGCATTGGACTCAGGCACTATGTGTCCAGTAACATAGGCTTCTATGAAGTATGTCCCAGCCCTGTAGGAATGTCACATTTTACCTTGACTTGAATGAATTCACTGTCAATAATTCAGACTATCTATCTACCAGTAGTCCTCAATTTACTACCATAATTTATCCCGTAGTTACCCTTGTAAGTCATGGCTGTTGTTAAGTTGGTTAGCACAGGCTAACCAACCTGACTGTGCCTAATTTAATAACCTTTTTTGTACTGGTCATTAAGCATAAACCGCAATCCTTAAAAGAATGCTATGATTGTTAAGCGGACACTGTGATTGTTAAGCCAACCCATTTTCTTCAATGGCCGTTTTTTATTTGCATTCCATTCTTCTTGGATCAGTTTTCTATAATCTCTTTAAATAATAGATTGTCGTGCATCACCACGTCTCTGCGACAAAGCTGCAGTCTTCGGCACTCTTGTTGTGTGTGCTATATTCCCCTCAGCAGGGGAAGGTGTTTGTGGGGGCCCTATTTTGAGTTTGAGTTTGAGTTTTATTGAACACTTATAGGCCGCCCTTTTCCCTGAGGGGACTCAGGGCGGCTTACAATAATGAGGGAGGGGAGTGCAAGACAACACATAAAAGAAAATGTGAGTAAAAAAATAATTAACAATTTTATATTATTGAGTCCCTGGTTTTCTTTTGCAGGTGATGAGCCTGTCTCCAGCACCACTTTCCCTGTTAATCAAGGCAGCTCCTATCCTCACAGAAGAGATGTATGGGGACATCCAGCCTGCAGCCTGGGAGTTGTTGCTCAGTATGGACGAACACATGGCTGGTGCAGCAGGTAAAGAGGCTGCTTTCACCTTCTAAGAATGCCCTCAAGAATGCAAAAAACCCAAATCCTAAGGAATTGGAGCTATCATAGTAGTTTCACCCAGCAGTGGCTTCTGAGGATTTTTGATCTAATGCAGTGGTTCCCAAACTTGGCGACTTGAAGACTTGTGGACTTCAACGGATTTTGTGAGAGAAAGGAGGCCAGGGTAGGTATGGATTTTAAGACACATGTAAACAAAAGGGAAGGGGAAAAGCCCCCAATAACAGAGAACGGCAGCATCTCTTAACATGATGAGGGACACAAGCTCCATCTCCAGCAGGCTGAAACTTCATCTTGCCCCCTAGAAATTAGTCCAGCAGCTCATTTTATTTATTGGTCTCAGTCCTTTGTCCTCTTCATAACCTACTTCTGATGCCTTTGATTGCTTTTTCTTTTTAACGAACTGCACGTTCTCTTGCTCTTGCCAGAAAAGCACCTTAATAAAAGTCTCAAAGGCCTTTTTTTGTATTGAAACCTGTCCTTTCTCAGGCTTCCAGAGCTCTGCTGGCTGGAGAATTCTGGGAGTTGAAGTCCACAAGTCATAAAGTCACTAAGTTTGGGAACCACTGTTTTAATGCTACAGAAACCTCCCTCTGATTCTGAGAACCTTGCCTTTGCAGCCTACATTTATATGCATGGCCACCTTGTCTTCTCTTCGTGATATTTCCCTACTTGAAATTCAAAGATAATTACCTTCTCCTTTTGTTATCAAGTCTGCTCATAAGCTTAATGTGTGCTTCCACCTCTCAGCTCTCAAGTACATCAGTAAAATAATAATGCTTCCAGATTGTAAGGTGGGGGGAAAGATGTTTCATGGAATATTTGCTTCCTACAGCTGCCATGTTCCTTCTATGTGCTGTGAAAGTACCAGAAGCCGTTTCAGACATGCTGATGTCTGAATTCCATCACTCGGAGGCAGTGCAGAGACTGAATGCTATTCTCAAGTTCCACACCCTCTGGAGATTTAGATATCAAGTATGGCCTCGCATGGAGGAAGGAGCTCAACAAATCTTTAAGGTGAACTATGTACCACCTGATATATTTCCATATAGTAAGTATTATCATTATAGTACTTGAGTTAAATGATGCTTAGGTCAGGTAATAGAGATGTGCTGGAATCTAAACTTTCATAATATATTATGATAATTCAAAATTTATAAAATACCATCTTAGCTTTCAAGTTTTCAATAACTTTTTATCAAGTTTTCAATAACTTTTTATCAAGTACCAAGTACCAAAAAGTTCAATAACTTTTTATCAATGATTAAACCAACAACCACAATAACAAAAACCCTCTCAACAATTATGAACCGAATCAAAAGGACAAGAGATGAACACTTGAGTTCTGGCGTCTTGAATTAACTTCCACAGAATATGGGAATAGCTTGATTGCAAACCAGATCCCTTGAGCTATAGAAACGATATTCACACAGCAATGCTCTTAATTCTTTTCCGGCCAAATATAAATAAAGGATCTGATGCTCTATCTCCCTAGATTGAAATCCTTATGAAAAAAATGGTTTATAAAATCTTTATGATTTTTATCCCCAAACTATGTGATTCAAAATCTGCAGTCAACTTGTTAGCAATAGATGAGAACATTTGAAGTTCAGGGTTGAACTGTGAGTTCTTGATACTGTCTGAGCTTTTTAATAAACTAGGTAACATCATCAATGCTAGATGGGAATGAGGTTTTTTCCTCTACAAGAGCCGAGGTGGTGCAGTGGTTAGGGTGCAGTACTGCAGGCCACTTCAGCTGACTGTTATCTGCAGTTCTGCAGTTCAAATCTCACCGGCTCAAGGTTGACTCAGCCTTCCATCCTTCCGAGGTGGGTGAAATGAGGACCCAGACTGTGGGGGCGATATGCTGACTCTGTAAACTGCTTAGAGAGGGCTGAAAGCCCTATGAAGCGGTATATAAGTCTAACTGCTATTGCTATATACTAAAGGCTTGCCCTGTCACTGTTAGCGGGAGTGTTCCTGGTGGTCCTTTGATTAGGCTGTTGTTCACTGTTAACTTGTCTGAGTTTGTAGTTCCTTGATTGGGGTATTGTTTACTTCTTGATCACTGGTCTAATATTAATCTGGGTGTTAATGTCTGCATATTTGGGGGTTTCTGCTGGGAAGAAAGAAATATAGAAAAGAAGGGGGGAATTGCGTTGACTTCCGACTCCTTCTAGTACAGTAGAATAAGACAGTAACATCAGACTTCAACTTTTCCACAAATAGTATAACTAACCATTTCTATAACAACAAATCTACCTAATCAGTAAAACCAATAATCAAGGTTTCATTTTTTTCCACCTCAAGAAGCGGTTTCCAAAGAGAAACAAAACTACTTATGTTCTTTTCTTTGATCAAAACATTCAATTTAGCCATTCTAACTCAATCAACGTTTGCACTCATTCTTTCATTGTGGGAATCGAAATGTCCTTCTATTTTTGTCCATAAAGTAGTCTTGCTGCTGTCAACATATATAACATCAAAGTTCTTTAAAAAAATCCAAGTCTTTTTCTGTTAAGCCCAAAAGAAAAATTTCTGGTTTTATCTTTATATTCCCTTTGATAATTTTCTGTAATAGAGTATTAATCTTACTTCAATAATTCTTTTCTTTATTACATGTCCACCATAAATGGTGAAAGGACCCTTCTTTACATTTACATTTCCAACATTCATTTGAAATACCTTTATACATTCTAGATAACTTATCTGGTGTTAATACCAGCGATACATCGGCTTATAAAACTTTTCTTTTAAATTTTATAATTTAATGTAAATTTTAAACCTTTTGTCCAGATATTCTCCCATTGTTCACGAATAACATTATATCCAAAATTCCTTGCCCACTGAATCATACAATACTTTACATGTTCACTTTCCAAATTCAATTTAAATAATGTTTTATAAACCTTAGCAATAATATGTTCACCACAAACACACAGTAAGCTTTCCAATTCCAATTTCCAATATAAAAAAAAATAAAGGAATCTTAACTCAACTACCAAAACATTCAAAGAAGGAATTACTTGCATTTCTATTGTATTATGTGAGGACAAATTGTATTTTCTAATTCTTTTTTTTAATCTCAGGATAGAATTAAATAAATTGACATTTTTTGACATTTCCTTGTTCCTGGAAAATGCATTTTCAGGAGAGATGTACAGGAGTGATTACTATCATATTGAATCTTCCGGACTTATTTTTACAGATTCCGCCACCAAGTATTAACTTCACCCTGCCCTCTCCAGTGCTTGGAATGCCATCTGTCCCCATGTTTGACCCTCCGTGGGTTCCCCAGTGCAGTGGGAGTGTGCAGGACCCCATCAATGAAGATCAGTCTGTAAGTAGAAATGAAAAACTAACCGTGGTAGATGGTGAGGTTACAGAGAGAGAGAGAAAAATAAGGCAGCCTAGTAGATCCTCGAGGCATCTGTCCTCAAGGGATCTCTATAGAAATAAGATTGATTGATTCGTGCTTAGTCTTTTGTTTCTTAATATGCAGTTTCATAAGTTCTAATAAATGCTTCTGGAACTATTTTGGTTATCAGCCTTCTACAGCTGGTCTTGATTACACAGATCTTTTGTCTAATTGAGTCTAGACCACAGGGAAGTGCAGTCAGGGGAGGCAGGGTAGGCAGAGCCTCACCACTGTCATCATGAAAAGAAAAGAAAATGTAAAAGGAAAAAGGCAAGAGCTGAAGTCAGGCTGAGCTAGTTGCTCCCAGAGTCACCGTGGATGACTCTGCTTAGTGCTTAACTGTTTAAAAAAGCCTCTAAAAAAGCGCCCTCTACAGGAGGCGGCAGGAGAATGACGTGCCTCGTCTAGTCTGACTTTTTATGATCACTCGAGAAGAGTTAAGCAAGGGTTAAAAGCCGAAAAATTCCTGACGTAGATGAGGCACGTCGTTCTCCTGCCTCCTCCTGTAGAGACCGCTTTTTAAGAGGCTTTTTTAAACAGTTAAGCAGAATCATCCACACGGTGACTCTGGCAGCAACTAGCTCAGCCTGACCTCAGTTCTTGCCTTTTTCCTTTTACATTTTTTTTTCTTTTCATGATGGCAGGCAAGAGCAGAGTTGAAATCCTCTCTGAAACAGCTGGAAAAGGTACATGTGGGTTGGAGGGAGGGGGAGGAATTCAAACTTCATCCTCCTGGTGCAACTTTGTGTGTGTGTGTGTGTGTGTGTGTGTGTGTGTGTGTGTTTGAGAGAGGGGGGAGGGAGGGAGAGAGGAAGGAAGGAGGGGAAGGGAGAAGAAAAAGAAAGAAGGAAACTTATTTAGCAAAGGAGAAAAACAAATGCTGTCGCTTTAAATCGGAACTGAGCATGCCTGGCTGTGGAATTCTGGGAGCTGAAGTCCACAAGTCTAAAAAAATTGCTGCCTCACCAGCCATAAACCACAACAGACTTCACTGCTAGACCACGGGTGGGTTCCAGCAGGCACTATTGCTGGTTAGCTCATGGCCACCCGTGCGCTTGAAGCTCAGTTCAATAAAAATATTTTCTGGGCATACGCAAAAGCCAAAAACAAGATGGTGCTACCATAGGCACTGCCAGGAGAACTGGTTCGGGGGCATGGCAGGCCTGGGTCTCTGCTGGTTCCAACGACCCAGGCCACCAAACCACTGCCAGTTTGGTCAAACCGGTCCGAACCGGTAGGAACCCACCACTGGTATAGACATAACAATCTAGAACATCATTACAAGAATTTATTTTCCTCATGCAGAGAAAAGGCTGCAAAACTGGCTAATTCCAAATTTTGCATTTAGGAATCTGTGGCTCCTTCTCATATGTATGTATGTTAAGTGGGATCTGGAGACAAAAATACACTAAACATTATTATCTGCTCAGGAAGACTGGAAGTCTAATGGTTCATGAAGGTGGATCTCACAGGATGTTATATAAAGAAGATAGCAATTGCTTGCATTTTGTTTACATATTTCAGTGCATTGCACTTCCAAACACTTCATCTGAGAAAATATTTGCATTCTCCACTTCTTTTGTGACATTGTTTAAACTATTACTCAATATGTTCCAAGTAATCATTCCCCCCACCCCACCCCGATTTCTCTCTATCCTGGAACTGAACTTAATAGAGAAGTGTTGGACACATTTTGGTCAACTTTAGTTACAGAAGGATTTTTTTTTAACCCTTTAAGTTCTGTGCGTGTCAACCAGTCCCATTCTTCAGATATTTAAAAATATATTGTCAAAGTGAACCAGGAAGATGCTTATTTTAATAATATATGGGGTTTAGCTAAATTTTCTATCTGCTTCACTCCGATAGCACCTATTTCATTTAATTTCCCAAATAATTGTTAATATCCCTCTCCTCTCATATCCAGTTCAACATTTGGCGCCAGTTCTCATGATTTTTGGCAATTCTTCACTTGTTATTTTCCCCATTTCAGATCAGATAACCTTCAAATATCAAGGTTACTCAATATATCATACACACATACACACACCCTTTGTATGGTTTCATTCTTTCCTTTGGTGTGATGGGTGATAAATTCTGATGGTTGATAAATTATTTTACAATAAGTTGTGTTTGGTAAAGTAGTATTCAAGTATGCGAGTGACTTTATAAAAAAACCAAACCGACTTTTTTAAATGTCTTTTTTAATTGTTTGATTGCAGAAGTCATTTTCAGCCCGAGCAGTATCACGTTCTCATCAACGGGCAGAACACATTCTGAAGAACCTGCAACAGGAAGAGGAGAAGAAACGCCTGGGCCGAGAAGCTAGCCTCATCACTGCCATACCTATCACCCAGGAAGCTTGCTATGAACCCAGCTGTTCCCCAAGCTCAGAGCAGGAAGAAGAAGGTGCCCTCACTTTGTACTCTGGAATATGTTCTTTGGCCTGGAGAGTCCTCATATAGCAAAGGAGAAGGTTCACTGACAAAAGGGCGAACGACAGAACCGCGCCCAACTAAACCGCGGTGACAAAACCACGTATTCTAAAGCGCTCCGACAAATGAGCGCTGAATCGCGCCGACAACAGCGCGGTGACAGAAGCGCGCTGTAAAACTAAACCTAACCCTAAACCTAAACCTAACCTTAAACGTAACGCTAAACCTAATGCTAAAAATAACCCTAAACCTAACCCTAAACGTAACGCTAAACCTAACCCTAAACCTAACCCTAAACCTAACCCTAAACCTAACCCTAAACCTAACCCTAAACCTAACCCTAAACCTAACCCTAAACCTAACCCTAAACCTAACCCTAAACCTAACCCTTAACCTTTAACCTAACCCTAACCCTAACCCTAACCCTAGACCTAAACCTAAACCTAAACCTAAACCTAAACCTAACCCTTACCTTAACTTAAATTGCCCCTCTGTCAACTGAAATCGCCCTTCTGTCTCCGCGCTGTTGTCGCCGCGTTCTTGTCGGCGCGTTGATGACGTCGCGGTTTTGTCGTTCGCCCTTTTGTTGGGTCATGAAGGATAAAGCCATCACATGAAGAAAAGGAGATCCCCTCCCCCCCATATTTATGTTATCAGTCCTACTTCCAAGAGCTGCAATGGGCCATTACTGATTAACAGAAGATGCAGAGCTGCAGTCTTTCTCCCTAGGTTTTTGTTGTTGTTGCTTTTGAGGAAGCAGCTTAATATACCTATTTTCTATGTTGAAAAAAGGATAAATAATGCCACTGAAAATTAACAGTGCAATTTGAGGGCAATGAGGTTAAGGCATCAAAATAAGGCACCTGCAGACTGCAGGTCAGGAAATGCCCATCTCTATCTCAAATCATTGGTGGTATGATTTTTTTCGGACTTCGTTAATTACGGTAGTTTCTGAAGTGCCATGGGGCATATCAAAGAGCCGAGGTGGCGCAGTGGTTAGGGTGCAGTACTGCAGGCCACTTCAGCTGACTGTTATCTGCAGTTCAGCAGTTCAAATCTCACCGGCTCAAAGGTTGACTCAGCCTTCCATCCTTCCGAGGTGGGCGAAATGAGGACCCAGACTGTGGGGGGCGATATGCTGACTCTGTAAACCGCTTAGAGAGGGCTGAAAGCCCTATGAAGCGCTATATAAGTCTAACTGCTATTGCTATTGCTCTATCATATTGTATTGTTACATGTAAGTCTAGGAAGAGCTTCAAGGGCCTCTGCAAATTTGTTAGTGTCCTTGCAGATTTTTGTTTTTAGGAAAGGACAAATGCTCGTTGCTTTGTCAATGGCCATGATTCTGCTGTTGGCAGACCTCCTGAAAATAGATCTGGGAAGAACCGATACGAAACCTTTTCATAGACTTTTATAGATGCAATACAACAAAATTAAATATATTATTCATTATCATATAATAAAATGGTTTCCATTGTTGCAGTAAACCAGCAGGCTACGTAAATAAAAATGTAAACATTTTCTATTGATTTTATCAGTAGAAGAAGTCACCAACCTGGCGTCCCGCCGTCTGTCTGTGAGTCCATCATGTACTTCCAGTACATCGCATAGAAACTATTCTTTCCGACGTGGGTCAGTGTGGTCAGTGCGTTCCGCGGTCAGTGCTGAAGGTAAGGGAACTTGAGATTGAGAGTTAATTGTCATATGATTCTTATTGATTCTGCCTTAATTTTATTTCTGTGATAAAATGTGTTGGAAAAGATTCCTGGGGTTTTTTTGCCACTATGGATTAACAGAGCTGTCTTCCTACAGTATTCAAAATATAATTATGTAATCTTCAGTGCGAGGTGTCCTAATTCTCATCACGATGAGAACTTTATTATCCAGGGAATCATCTCAAGTTAAATCAACAATTTCTAATGTGTGGATATTATTTTAAGCTCCAGTCTGGGTCCATCCAAGAGGTTTATTCTTCTGAGCTTTCAAACTCGTGCTGGATCCCATTCTCAGGGAACCTCTCTCTGATGGAATGTGTTAGACCTTAAACACTCAAAGAGACATTTGGACCCGTTTCCCACAGGAAAGAAAACACCGGGAGCCACAAAACTTGGGTGGGCATCGCCAACTTGACGTCACTCATTCCCACCCAGTCACGTGACCCCCTAGCCACACCTACCCAGCTGGTCATTAGGGCAGAGAATGGTTGTTAAAAAACACCGGGAACTATAAAACCCTTTTGACATCCCTCCCCCCCTCTCTGTGTCTGTCTGTCTGTCTGTCTGTCTGTCTGTCTGTCTGTCTGTCTGTCTGTCTATCTATCTATCTATCTATCTATCTATCTATCTATCTATCTATCTATCTCTTTCCCTCTATGTTTCTCTCTCCCCTCTCTCCTCTCCCCTCTCGGTGTCTCTCTGTGTGTGTGTCTCTCTCTCCCCACCTCTCTCTCCTCCTCTCTCTGTATCTCTCTATTTGTCTCTCTCTCTTCCTCTCTATCTCCCCCTCTCTCTGTATCTCTCTCTTTCCCTTCCTCCTCTCTCTCTCTCCCCCCCTCTCTCCCCCTCTCTCTGTATCTCTCGCTTTCCCTTCCTCCTCTCTCTCTCCCCTCTCTTTCTCTCTTTCCCTCCCTCTCTCTTTTGCTCCCCCTATCTCTCTTTCTCCCTCTCTCTTTCTCTTTCTCTCTTTCTCTCCCTCTCTCTCTTCCCACCCGCTCTCTCTCTTCCCACCCCCTCTCTCTCTGGGGGGACGAAGGAACCCCTGAACTGGTGCTGGGTGATGGGATTCTGACGCCCGGAGGTCGATGAGCCCAGGAGCAGTGTGTTGAAGACATCTGGTCAGTGGGGAGGTGGGGCATCACAACACCAGCGGCTCTTCAGGAAAAGCAACTGAACATCTGGGAGGAGAGAGCAAACCGCATAGGTCAGGGTGTCATTGTGGCTCTGTGTCGTAATGGGCTCCAGGAGGAGGGGACCCTGCCTCCTTCATTGTGAAGCATGTTCAATTTCACTGTGCTGCACCAGGTGCTTCGAGAAGCGCCAACAGCAAATTTATGTGACGGAGGCACGCAAGGGCAAGGGCAGGGGCCCTTTGCTCCCACAGTAAGGCTTCTGCCATCACCACTGCCATGACAGGTCGACAGCTCTTTCATCTCTCTACCACGACAGGAATGGAAGACAGGGATGAAAGAGCCTCTGGAGCTGCAGGTTTCCAACACCCGTGTCCATTCTGTCTAGCATTCTGTTAGAGAGAAGGAGCAGTGTGAAGGTCCCTGAGGATGGGCACCACCGCAAGCCCAAAAGCTCGGAAGATTAACCTCTGATCCTGGTGACGAAGCCAGATCGGATTTTAAAATAATATCCACATGAAAAATTACTGACCTTGCATCATTATCCATTATGGACATGTATATTTGCCTTCACTTGTGATATTATTTTACAACCTGTTATTTTGTGTGGCATTTAATGTGGCAGATTATTTTACATTAAAACAATGCCTATGTTGCTTGTGACCAGATCTGTATCCATGATTAATGTTCATTTTTTAGTTGGTTTCTTTCTCACAGATAGCAATAGCAATAGCAGTTAGACTTATATACCGCTTCATAGGGCTTTCAGCCCTCTCTAAGCGGTTTACAGAGTCAGCATATTGCCCCCAACAACAATCCGGGTTCTCATTTTACCCACCTCGGAAGGATGGAAGGCTGAGTCAACCCTGAGCCGGTAAGATTTTGAACAGCCGAACTGCTGAACTGCAGTCAGCTGAGGTAGCCTGCAGTGCTGCATTTAACCACTGCGCCCCCTCGGCTAAACTTAATAAAATCCATATACACATCTTATATAAGCAGCTAAGCACATAGAAGCATTTCTGGTTCCGGTAGCAAACA